>NC_069007.1:14941740-14943139 GCF_001194135.2 Octopus bimaculoides
TGTACCATGGCTCATCAAAAGTTACAAACAACAAGACCCCAAAACCATCAGTTACCAGGCTCATCTTAAGTAACCTAATTTTGCAATATTAGGAAGACACAGAAATTCATTCAACGATAAAAAATTCTAATTATTCTGGGATTGGGGGGGGGGACTCCCACCTCATTTTTGCCGAACCAAAATAAGGGATTTGTAGTATATTAGGTGGTCAGGGTACTTGATTACGCGCAAAAAATTTTTCTTGCTTTCTTAGTGAAAATCGTGTGGGTGTTAATATAGAAATTGACCATAATGTTGTTATTTAGCCTCAAATCAACCCTGATACTGCAGACGTATCGTCAAAGACATTTCAGCCTTCAGCAAACCATCTTTTTAGGGATAATCTAGGACATTGCATACAATGGGCGTGTGATTTCGGTAGGGGGATTCTTTGGCTGCTATTTTTAGCGTGTCGAGTGACCAGGTAGAGGCTCTTTTATTGGTTCGATAGCGTGATGAGATGTTTTTTTTTACACATATATGTAATATGCATATATATCATTGGCAGAAGTTAGATACGAAGTCAAAAGCTGAGAGTTTCGTGTATCAAACACGAATTTGTCCATTGTCACTCTGTAACTGCCAGGCTACATATGTTTCATAGCTGAACTTTGTAAGTAATAAATTATTCAAACGCGGTCTAGACTGCAAGCTATTCTTCAGGCCAAGGATGCCTTGATGATATGATGTTTACATGGTCGGTAGGAGATCCCGATTTAACTCGTTATATATAAACCAGAAAATAATCGGCCTACGTCACACTGTTTCAACGACCGGAATGATTGTTTCTTGGCTTTATTGGTCACGAAACTTCAGACTCTCTGTAACACACACACACTGACAGATATGCACATGCGCAAAAACGCGCACATGCACGCATACGTATTTGGGGTTTGTGTGAATGTGTAATTTGTCATTCTCGTTCGTTCTGCATCCGTCCCTCTACGTATCTTTCAATATTTGTCCATAAAAATAATCTCCACCCTTAGGGGTTATATCAATTTTACGAAACAATAATGGTGACCAATTCTGCTAGAAAAGTGTAGGTACCGAAACTTCGAAGTCACTGTCAGTCCTCTTCTGCCAAAAATGTAATATGCATATATAGATACACATAAACACACACGCATGAAGTTACATATGCATACTGATATACATACGCACGCACAAAGAAACATGCATGCTCTTTACTCTTTTACTTGTTTCAGTCATTTGACTGTGGCCATGCTGGAGCACCGCCTTTAGTTGAGTAAATCGACCCCAGGACTTATTCTTTGTAAGCCTAGTACTTATTCTATCGGTCTCTTTTGTCGAACCGCTAAGTTACGGGGACGTAAACACAGACACACAAACATATATA
>NC_069007.1:14944866-14946246 GCF_001194135.2 Octopus bimaculoides
ATGGTTAATAATATATATATATGCATTATGAATACACATTATACATATGAATAAGTCCATACACGCGCTTGTATATGTATGTATGCATATGTACATACATACATATATATATATATATATATATATATATATGCGTGTATGTGTAAGTATACGTGTGTGCATATACAAACATGTGTATTTATCTTATGTAATTATGTTCTGTTTTTCTGGCGCTACTTTAAACCATTCCTTTTGTTTCATCATTGGCATCAGCAGCAGCATCACAACCACCACCACCACCTACAACAACAACAACAACAACAACAACAACAACAACAACGGCAGCGCAACCGCCACAATCATCATCATCACCATCATCATCATCATCTTCATTATCACAGTCATCAGCATTTTGCGTTTTGCTCTGATTCTCCTTTCACTATAACTGCCATCACCTCTTCTTCTTCTTCTTCTTCTTCTTCTTCTTCTTCTTCTTATTATTATTATTATTATTATTATTATTATTATTATTATTATTATTATTATTATTATTATCATCATCATCATCATCACCATCATTATTATTATTATAAGTAGTAGTAGTAGTAGTAGTGGCAGTAGTAGTAGTAGTAGCAGTAGTAGTAGTAGTAGTATTTGTAGTAGTAGTAGTAGTAGTAGTAGTAGTAGTAGTAGTAGTAGTAGTAGTGGTTATAGTAGTAGATGTTGTAGAAGTAGTTTTATTTTTATCATTATGTTGTGTGCTTGAAACGTGGTTTTCTGTGACGTAAATGTCCTGTCTGTGCATGTGATTTGTGTGCGATTTGGAGTTTATGTATGTGATTACAAGCGAAGCAATTTATGTAAGTCTTGCGTTAGATGCGAATATGAGGCGTGTGAAATTAGCGCGATACACATATGCGATGTGTGAGAGATGCGTTTATGATTTCTGTTCTTCATTGTTCTTTGTATAGAGCTAGAGCTTGTGTGTTTTGCGTATGTAATGTTTGCGCATGCTGTGGTGTTGGAAATCTTTCTCTCATGCATACTTGTTGGATGTGTGCGTTGTTTATGGGAAGTATACATGTGAAATATATGCGATGCATGTATGATGTTTGCGGGATACAATTGTGATTTGTTTTTGCTGTATGTAGTTTCTGGTGTGGCTGATGCATTGTGTCTGTGTGATTGTGTTTGTGTATGTAAAGGTGAGGTGTAATTTGTGTGGTTCGAAGTCGCTTCTTTTTATAAAAGGAAACTGAAAGAAGCCCTTCGTGTATATATATATATATATCGTACTTATCTCTCGTTGTGTGTTTACTTATTCTTCAATCGTTGGTGATGTCCTGTTCTTAATGTGTATGATTTCATTTATGCATATATATATATATATATATATATATA
>NC_069007.1:14947396-14951531 GCF_001194135.2 Octopus bimaculoides
TTTATTTAAGTATATCGGAACTATTTTTGTATTCAAGTGCGTGTCTGTGAAAACTTATGATTGCATGTGTATGTATGTATATATGTATGTATGAATGTATGTATGTGTGTGTGTATTTGTGGATGTATGTATGTATGTATGTATGTATGTATATGTATCTATGTATGTATGTATGTTTGTATCTGAACAAGTGTGATTTTTTTTAAATATGTGTATGTGTGTGAATGCGCATCTATGTGTGTGTTTGTGAATGCGTATGATGTGTACACTTCAGTGCATGGCTTTACCTGTGTGTGGAAATCATGTGTATGTATATATGCATGCATGTATGTATGTATGTATGTATGTATGTGTTTGTGTGTGTGTTCGTGTGTAGGTGTATCTACGTGTTTTAAATACGTGTGATGTGTACGATTCAATTAATGGCTGCAGGTATCCGTCGATTGCACGAGAGTGTCCTTATGTGGGTGTGTGTGTGTCTGCGCATATGTATGTGTGTGTGCACGTGTGTGTGCGTGCGATGAAACAGCGCGTTCGATCTGATATGTGTGTTGCAGCATGAGTCTCCGAGGAATTCTTAGCTCTAATATATGCACCGTCATGTAAGCCCAACAAGAACAGCAACAACAAGAATAACAAGAACAACAAGAACAACAACAAGACAAACAACAACAACGACAACATCAAATAGCAAGAAAAACAAAAAGTAAACTGAAACCAAATTCTTTGCAATCTAAATATAATCACGTGAGGTATTTTAGTTTTATTCTTCTCGCTGGTTAAAAATATGTCTGTCCTCAGAGGAGAGTCAAGGATTTCATAAAAGGTGTGTGTGATTGTGTGAAACGATTTGAACAATTCTGCGAATATTTCTGACAAAAATTTTGGATCTATCTTCTTTACTACTTTACTCCTGTCTTAAGTTTTAAAGATTTCGTAGCGTTGACAGATTAGGAAGAAGGTTTGGCACTCGTTTATTTCATCACAAGATTTTGGATTTAACAAATACGGTACTCGTCTTATCTTGTCTCAAGGATTTAGATTTGAAAGAGCAAGGCAATGAGTAATCCTACGACGGACTGGCGTCCCATCCAGGGGGAAGAATTTGAATATGAGAAGGACTGTGAAAGAGTTTTCACGAAAATGTTACTTCTTTCGTTTACTCGTATCTCTTATATTGGAGATTATAATAGGTTTCATTGTTTTTGCAAAGAGAGTACTTCAGGTTTTGAGAGAATAGGGAGAGTCAGACTATTAATCATCCAGGTGTTAATTTTCATTTATTATCCAAAGATAATCCGGCGTCCCTTTTTAGAAAAAGACATCGCTGATGAAGTAGAACCGGAGTATTGGTTCACAAAGTAAATCTGAATGCCTTGCGACAAGGTAAACTAAATACTAAACACTCCTTCCTCACAGTAATGCCTCGAATATTGCGGGTGTTACGTTCTAAAGCCCCATCCCCGCGATAGGTGAAAATCCGCGAAGTAGAAACAGTACTGTACTGTATATTCTTTATTATTATTATTCTTATAATTTGTATAGGCGCAGGAGTGGCTGTGTGGTAAGTAGCTTGCTTACTAACCACGTGGTTCCGGGTTCAGTCCTACTGCGTGGCACCTTGGGCAAGTGTCTTCTACTATAGCCTCGGGCCGACCAAAGCCTTGTGGGTGGATTTGGTAGACGGAAACTGAAAGAAGCCCGTCATATATATGTATATATGTATGTGTGTGTATATGTTTGTGTGCCTGTATTTGTCCCCCCCCCCAACTTCGCTTGACAACCGTTGCTGGTGTGTTTACGTCCCCGTAACTTAGCGGTTCGGCAAAAAGAGACCGATAGAATAAGTACTAGGCTTCAAAAAATAAGTCCTGGGGTCGATTTGCTCGACTAAAGGCGGTGCCCCAGCATGGCCGCAGTCAAATGACTGAAACAAGTAAAAGAGTAAAAGAGTAAAGAGTATATATTTATTTTATTACAGTGGAGGCGCAATGGGCCAGTGGTTAGAGAAGAGTACTCGCGGTCGTGGGATCGCAGTTTCGATTCTAAAAAGGGACGCCGAATTATCTAATATAAGACGCAGAAGGTAAGATTTCAGAAGACGCCGCATAATGATATTCATTGTGCAAACCAACGTCATCCTGTATTGCGTTCGCAATTGCGCCAATTATTCACACTTTACGAATATGACAAGTCCAAAGTCGCAGTTCTTCAGAATAAAATGGAATTGTACTGGCATAGGGGATTATTGGAAACATCCAAGTGATGTTGTGAGACATTACGCTGAACGCAGTTATAGTAAATCCCGTTTGAAGCTAATCACAAATGACACTATAAAAATTAACTAAGGATGTCAAATTTTCGCGCCTAATAATAGCGGTCAAAGTAAAATTTATGACAGAATTCCTTTGGTGATTAAATTACACAGAAACATCGGAAGTAATTCAAGGATATTGCGTAGCTGTTGTCAATATATTTTAACAGCTGTGGCAAGTCTGAGTTTTTTCTGAGCCTCTGCCGAGCGAGAGTCTTCTCTTAAAGGTCCAGCCTCCTTTTCACTCTTACTACCAGAGCTTCTGTGGAAGCGCAATGGCCCAGAGGTTAGGGCAGCGAACTCGCGGTCGTAAGATCGTGGTTTCGATTCCCAGACCGGGCGTTGTGAGTGTTTATTGAGCGAAAACACCTAAATTTCCACGAGGTTCCGGCAGGGGATGGTGGCGAAGGCTGCTGTACTCTTTCACCACAACTTTCTCTCACTCTTTCATCCTGTTTCTGTTTTCAAAGGGCCAGCCTTGTCACAATCAGTCACACTGAATCTCCCCGAGAACTATGTAAAGGGTACACGTGTCTGTGGAGTGCTCAGCCACTTGCACGTTAATTTCACGAGCAGGCTGTTCCGTTGATCGGATCCACTGGAACACTCGTCGTCGTAACCGACGGGGTGCCAACCATCAGAGTTTCTAGGCAGACTTTTGTCTCATGAACTGAGGTAATGTAATTTTCGTCACCATCGTCATAACTAGTATTATTATTTGACATCTAGTAGTTTCCGTTTACTTTCTATTGCATCAATTGCTGCACTCTTATGCTGGTGAAGTGTGCGCTGCATTTTATTTATTATTATTTTTTATTTTATTTTATTTTCCCCCCTTTTCGGGGAATATTATATTTCATCAATATGCTTTGTTATGGGGTTTGTATGTATTTGGGTGTGTGCATAGTTTAGGTTAGTTAAAACATGTTTGCGATAATAAATGTCACGTGGTGGATATAAACACTGTCTAATACATTAGTATATGCTTTTCATTTGAAACACTGTGAATCATTTTGGAGATTTATTGTTTGAATAGCAAGTTTTAAAATATGGATAGTCGCATGAGAGACGCAGAACGTGAGCCTCAACATAGGAGAGAACGATTGCGCGAGGACTAGCAGGAGGAAATACGGATTAAAAATCACGCGAGGATGAGACACAGAAGCGAAATAAATCAGCAAACGATAGAACAAATGAGCCAGGACCAAAGAGAAGTGTATTTTGAAAGTAAGAGAGTTAGAGATCAAGAGAATTGAGAACACACGAGTCAAGAGCAAAGGCAGTTGTACTTAGAAAATATGAGAAACAACAGAGTTCAAGAAAGAAGGCAACATGTGGACGAAGATGAAAAGCAAAAATGCCTTCAAGATATGAGAAACAGAGTTCAAGAAAGAAGGCAACATGTGGACGAGGATGAAAAGCAGAAATACCTTCAAGATATGAGAAATAGAGTTCAAGAAAGAAGGAAAAATATAGAAGAAGCTGAAACACAGAATTATCTTATTTCTTTATTGCCCACAAGGGGCTAAATATAGAGGAGGCAAACAAGGACAGACAAAGGGATTAAGTCGATTATATCGACCCCAGTGCGTAACTGGTACTTAATTTATCGACCCCGAAAGGATGAAAGGCAAAGTCGACCTCAGCGGAATTTGAACTCAGAACGTGATGGCAGGCGAAATACCGCTAAGCATTTCGCCCGGCGTGCTAAAGTTTCTGCCAGCTCGCCGCCTTCTGAAACACAGAATTATCTTACTGCAGACAGAGTTCAAAGAAGAAGACGGAATATAATAAAAGAACAACGAAATTCTCAATTTACGA
>NC_069007.1:14951645-14953297 GCF_001194135.2 Octopus bimaculoides
ACGATTGGTGAAATGAATGTAGTGTGCCCGCACTGTCATTGCACGTTGATTTCCGCCGGAAGCAGTTAATTGTTGCCAGAATGGTAAGGTTTCCTTGCCGAATCGACAAGAATATCCTGACCGGTTAAAACAACTTTTGGAGAATACCGACAATGAAGGAATGAACTTTAGACAGAACATCAGAAACTACAATTCAATGTGTTCATTCGCCTCGTTAGGATCCAATGTTACATCACCCCATGATCGTGGGCCATACTGTTTCCGCTTGCAAGGACACGCCTATCATCACGCAAGCGACTTACATCCTGAAAACAATGAATCTAGAAGATATGCTCAACTCTATATTGTTGATTCTAAAGAAGCTTTACAAACAAGAGCTGAAGTGCCTGAAAATATTAATTGCTTGCATTCGGTAATGGAAAAGATTTCTGCAGTCATGCTGAATAATCCGCATTCTGCAGCACATTTAAATATGCGCGCTGTTGAACAGGAAGAAGGGAAAAGAGCAGCCAAAGAAAGTGTTAATCCGCAGAAAGGAAATATGCATTTCAAATCAGTCCCAGATGCCAGGAGATACAATAAACCTGTTAATAATGAAGCTGCCGCTGTATTTATAGGTGAAGATGGTGCACCTCCAGTTCATCGTGATATAGTCATATATCCACGAGCTGAACAAGGACAACAAATATCGTATCTCTCGCAGCATTTAGATCCTATGATTTATCCAATTATCTTTTCTTTTCGCCCTTTCAAAGCCTAGCCAGGCTCATGGGCCCGGTTACCCGGTTTCTATGGCGTAAGTGATGCCCCCCTCCCCAGCTGGACGGGATGCCAGTCCATCGCAGCGTTACTCAAGAAACAGGAAGAAAAAGAAAGACTGAGAAAAACTTGGGGTGAAAGAGTACAACAGGGGTTGCTACCACCCCCTGCCGGAACCTCATGGAGCTTAGGTGTTTTCGCTCAATAAACACTCAGAACGCCCGGTCTGGGAATCAAAACCGCGATCCTCCAACCACGAGTCCACTGCCCTAACCACTGGGCCATTGCGCCCCCACGATTTATCCAATACTATTTCGTAATGGAGAACGTGGTTGGCACATAAGTATGAAACATGTGCAACAGAGGCAAACAAGAGTTCTCAGTAAAGTCACAATGCAACAATACTATTGCTATCGTTTAGCAATATGGGATGAATTTAGTCCCATTCACAAATCAAGCAAGCTACTTCAGCAATTTAGTTTTACATTCATTGAGTGGCGTATTCAGAGAACATGGACCTTCTTGCAGCACGTTTGGTTTGCCAGAACCCATTGGACAAACATTTACACAGGATAATGACGTGCTCATTGAACCTGCTAATATAAATCACGAACAGCTTCAAGTGCTACACACTGTAATGGAGGATGTTGCTGCAGTCGATAGAAGCCAACTAGAAAATGGAAAATATTTCTATCTAGACGCCTCGGGTGGTTCTGGAAAAGCAGATCTTTTCAATATATTACAACGTCATCTTACTGCTAACGGAATTACTGTAAGCATGGCAGCATGGACAGGTATTACTGCTACATTATTGATAAATAACAAAACTATTCACAGTATCTTTAAGTTACGAGTGTCACTTACAGAAAACTCTATCGAACTTAGATGCATAC
>NC_069007.1:14954535-14955013 GCF_001194135.2 Octopus bimaculoides
ATATGTATATATATATAGAGATACATACCTACATATGTATATACTATTACATATATATATAAATATAGTCAGTCATATATAGATGCGTTTCTATGTGTGTTTTTCATAGAGCTTTTGTGCGTGTGACTATACGTGTGTAGATGTACCTTTACTTGTATATATTCGCTTTCATATGTATAAATACACACTTATATGTATATGCATACGTTTATAAATATGCTTAGATATATATATGCAAATATTTATGATTATATATTTATTTATATATATATACGTGTGTGTTTGTGTGTGAGTGTGTGTATAATGGTAAATGCAAATTGCCTGTTATATATTTACATATATGTTCGTTTCACTATGTGCACACTGGATTTTGCTGCATTTATTTCTAGCTGTATAAACATACAATCACAGCCTCACACATGTGTATGCATACATACACACACAAACACAATCACACACACACACACATATATATATA
>NC_069007.1:14955023-14955831 GCF_001194135.2 Octopus bimaculoides
ACATATATATATATATATATATATATATACATATAATGTCTATAGTCATGCATAAATCTACTAATGCACACATTTCTCGATTCTCTGTTGTATTCTATTAACACTATAACTTCGTGGCATGTGAATGGTTTTAAATTAAACAAAATCATATAAATAGTGACATACATATATACACATACATATATATCATATTGTATTACATATCTCTACACATACTGACGCGAGCACATACACGCAAATATACATAATTACATGAATACATATATATTTGTAAGTATATATGTATTCACATATATATGTATGTGTGTGTGTGTGTGTCTCTCTCTCTCTCTCTCTCTCTCTATATATATATATATATGTGTATATAAAAATATATATTGATGCATATTTATGCTCCAGGAGCAGAATCTCTATGTGTTTCTGTATTTCCGATATACGCATACACAATGCTTGAAACGCATATGTCTACCTTATATTTTATTTCGTATTTCATACGAAACCGCTGGTATGGAATTGATATTTTACATTCGTTTGTAATATTAGAACCCATCTAACAATTATATATAATATATAATGTATGGCTATATAATATATGAATTTATGTATATATAAATGCATTTGTATGTGTGTGTGTGTATATAGGTACTACTTTAAACGCTACTCGAATCTACACAACAAAGATTTATCGATCACTTGACTTCTGTCCTGCAAACAATCATACTCTACCACCTTACACATAAATGCACACTTCCATTTTCTCATTTTCTACGCTTGTATATATATATATAATATATATATACATATATAT
>NC_069007.1:14959801-14963100 GCF_001194135.2 Octopus bimaculoides
TGTGTGTGTGTGTGTGTGTGTGTGTGTGTAGAATATGCAATTTTATAATTATATACCTACACACTCAAGCGACACACAATGATGCACACACACACACATTCATGTATATATATTAAGAAGCATGAGAGTAAAGTATGTGTACATATTCTATGTCCGTATGTATTTATTCTGATATGTATTTTTTAAACAGGCATGTGTTTTAATATATGGATACGTAATACCGTGGCGTATCTTGAAGTGTGCCCAACGGAGGTGAGAATGTTTTAAATACTTGCTGTAAATTGTTTTATTGTATCTCAAGTTTCATATCATGACTCGTGTTTCACGCCTCTGCGATCTTCAAGCGAGGACGCTTACGACACTGTTTCATGCTATATGTATATCCTTCGTTGTGATCAGGGTTGCCAAACTACTGTTAGTTCAAATGGTTAGCCCGGCAGGCAAGCATCACAGCAACATTTCGTCTTCATGTTCTCACTTTAAATTCTGCCGATGTAGACTTTGCCTTTCACTATTTCGATAAAATGTCTAGCATTTAATCACTGGGGTCGATGTAATCGAACTCTCGCCTGTCCCAAAATTACTGACCCTGTGCTAAGTTTTAAAATCAGTTATTGGGTCCCGACCCATTGCGTTGTGGCGTAGAATCTAACCTTATGACTTCCTAGTATTTTATGTCCAATACAATGATTTTGGTTTAAGTTCCTTGTAATGCTAAACGTAAAATTTCGCTTCGGGTCTTTGTTCCAACATCGTGTCCATAACAAAATCGTAGACTACACACTGAAGTGAAAACAAAAGCACAAATCTTATAACTTGCGAAGTAAACACAACTATGTCACTCGGCGCATTACCTCATGAAGGTCATTGCAAGCTCTCACGGAGCACGCAACCGTGTGCTGTCATATGTTAGTGCCCAGAACAAATCCGGGAAATTTGTGATACCAGCTCGGACTATTTCTACGAAACAGCATCCATGTTCATTGGGAAATTACACATAGTGTAGCATACTTTCTTCTCGCATCGTATGTGCTATCCAAATCCTTTGCAGATATTTCTTACTTGGAGTGGGAGAATGATGTTCCAATTACCTGTTGTCTATTTATGCATTTGTAAGTGATTCTACTGACTATATTGTCCAATTCTTTTGCCGACAACGCCATGCCCCGAGGACGTACGATACAATGTTTGTATTTTTCTACAGACAGCTATTACCTTTAGGCGTATTGTGTTGGCAAATGAGAAAGAATTCTTCACCATTTTACTGATGCTGAAGTTGCTGTTGACGTTAGCTCTGTTGCTATTGTCATTAGAATTTATTGTTGCTATTGCAGTTGTTGTTGATGTTGGTTGAGCTATTGCAGTTGTTGTTGATGTTGGTTGAGCTATTGTTGTTGCTATTGATGATGATGTTGGTGGTGGTGCGAGTGTTAGTACTGGTGCTGGGTTGGGTTTTAGTATTACTGTTGTTGTTATTCATTGTGTTGTTGCTTTCTTGATGACGTCTGCTTACTCAAAAGTCACGTGAAAGAAGGTTTACAGACACACGAATCTCAAAATGATTAACACCTGCAAAACTACCTTTAATTTGCTTGTGATTTGGGGTAGGCATTCAAATTGTTGTTTACTTCCACTTATGAAACATCACGGTAAGCAATTCTGTACATAGAGGCACACATATTTCTTAATATTCATTGTTTTTCTATCTTTTATAATCATTCTTGTTTCAAACATTAGATGGAGGCCAGACCAGGGCACAGCCATGTAGAGCTTTAAGTTCAATGAATCGATCCCAGCACTTATTTTTGCGTTTCTTTTTTAAACTGATACTTGTTCTGTCGTTACTTTTGCCTAAACGCTAAGTTACGGGAACGTGAACACAAGCGATGATCGGAGACAAACACAATTAAGCACACACGAATATATATATTTACCTGATGATAGGACCACTGCCGGTTTTGTGCATTAATGTGTTATGAATTGTGACAGCAGCTCTCGAAACGGCCGTAGACCGGTATCTAATCTTACACTCTTCAACGGACATTTTTCTAGATGCCCTTTTCTTTTGCATTTCAATTCCTTTTTTTTCATCCCACAATGGGTATCATTCCGAATTCATTTTACATTTAATAGTCCAACTATAATATTTTTAATACCCTCGCTATATACACTTATATTTCTTCATATATGTTTCTTCATACGCTTTTTATTCTGAGATTTTCACACGTTTTTTATTTGTATATATGTATACATATATATACGTATGTGCGTGTGTTTGTGTGTATTTGCGTGTGTGTATGGGTTTGTGCGTATGTTTATACCTTCAGCTTTTATGTGATAAACCCCTGGTATTTAATATATATTTATGTTCTATGGTGTGAATATATGGAGATGTTTTGAAGTTGTATACCCAATTTTGTTGTTTATTTTTTAACCCCTAAGTTTATCATGTGTCTCGGTTTTTACTTGAGCACTTCCATTTGCAGCGCTGTACTTATTTTTCGATTCCTATGAGGAAAAACGGAAGATAAATAACATACCTTCTCAGTTGAGAAAACACGTTCAAGTTCTCTGTAGATTTGAATTTTCATACCGAAGTCTTTATCAAGGATTAAGTCCGCAGTATAAAGAGTGGACATTAGAGAAATCTCGGAGGGCTGATAATTCCGTCGATAAACGCGCGGGGGCTTGATATACAAAATATACAAAGATACGTACATATAGACTTGTAATTATATAGGGATATATATACAGAGGACCAAAGGTGTATGTGTGTAAGCATGCATATACTTACATAGTTACTGAAGAAATTTAGATGGAGTAAAAAACTACAAGAATCTAAAGGGAGAGTCATTGTATTTTCAATTCAACAGCTGTTTCTGGAGGTTTGGATTTACGTATTAGGTTAATATGCATAATTTGCAGATAATGTTCATTATCGCCATTTTCATAATTATAATCACAACCACGACCAGCACCAACTCACCACCATCATCGTCATCATCATCATCAAATCATAATCATAATGAGTAAATATGATTACCGCTATCACCACCACCACTACCACCACCAATCCGCCACTACTATCGCCACCTTCGCCACTGTCACTATCACCGGCGCCGCCACCACACCCACCACTGCCATCACCACAACTACCACCGCCAACATTATCACTATTTCTACAACCACCGCCGCCGCCGCCACCATTACCACCACCACCATCACCGCTACCATCAACCCCCACCCAACCATCTTGCAATGATCTGCAACAGAATCGACAACAATGTCAACAACAAGAC
>NC_069007.1:14965691-14966147 GCF_001194135.2 Octopus bimaculoides
TAGTAGTAGTAGTAGTAGTAGTAGTAGTAGTAGTGGTAGTAGTAGTAATCAATAAAGAAATAGAACTGGCTATTTTATGAAAAGTAATATGTATAAAAATAATGACCTTAGTAATAAACGAATGTGAATGTGGGGTGGTTGTCCTAGCGGTGGTGGTGGTGGTGGTGGTGTCATGGCGGATGGTTTTTTTGTTGTTGTTGTTGTTGTTGATGTTGTAATGGTTGTAGTGGTTGTGGTGCTCGTGGTGGTGATTATATGGTTGCGTTGGAGACGAAGGTAATGACGATGATGATGATGATGATGATGATGATGATGATGATAACGACAGTGACGGTGACGGTGATGGTGACGATGATGCAGATGATGTGGTAGATGTAGACTACAATAGATAATTGCGACAATAATAACTATATATATATACACACAGACAGGAATGCATATAGTTATATATATACG
>NC_069007.1:14972712-14974379 GCF_001194135.2 Octopus bimaculoides
TCAGCTTATAATTATCTTCAGAAATGTTTGTTTGCGATATGATGTAGTTCATTAATTTTGTGTTTGTTGTGTATATCGCTGATAGCATTGTGTGTGTTTTTGTGATGTTGGTGCTGGTTTGTTTGTGCAAGGGGCTTTCAGCGGTTACATTTTATCATCACCAACATAACCCTCATCAACAAAACTCCTGCTGTTTTTTTAGTTGCTGCTGTTGTTGTTGTTGTGGTTGTTCTCTTCTTTTTCTTATTTTTCTTCTTCTCCCCTCTTCATCTACCTCACCTTCTACTTTTCTACGTCTCATCCTATCCATCTCGTCGTCGTCATTATTATTATTATTATTATTATTATTATTATTATTATTATTATTATTATTATTGCGCAGACACGTTCATAGGTTATGCCACCTGCAACGATTTCTGGACGGTGAGCGTGTGTGGGCTCGTTTCTGAGGCTCGTCTTTCCGCAGTCCTTGGTGAAGAAAAGAGCAAGACTGGACCCTGTCACCTAGAAGGTCGTCAGGCGCTCACAACCCCCTACGAGTCAGGCAGTGGCATCGACGCATGTTCTACGTTAGAAATTTATAGAGGATTAGTTGCAGAAAAGTACGATTACGTTTTTGCGGAGACTCTAGCTGCCGACGAAAACGAATTTGCTAGACTGTTCCAGGAGACTTTCCGGTTGGGAATTATCATGGATAATTTCCAGATATCCTTGGCCTGGTAGCGCTGCCGCGGGGCGCTACCGGTTCGTTATAGACTCTCGAACACTCAGAGGGGCTTTTTCGAGGTGCACGCGGTGATGAACCCGTTCTGCACACCTTCGTTCAGTATCTGAATATTGCTGGCTTGTGAGGTTATGTTGAACAGCTATTGTCATGTGTGGGATTAATCCGTCTTTCGGCCAAGTCCGTAGTGAAGATTGCCCCACCGCCCTTCTTCAATCGGGAAGGCAAGGTAGTTTTCCCTTGCTTGATAGCAGTAGCGAATGCAGCTGTTTTGTGGACAAGGCTGAAATGCATACGGGCAGATATATTTCGCTTTGGTAGAGCTTTCAGTGACTTCTTCAAGTTACACTTGAAAATCAAATTGAGGGTGGAGAGGAAGTGTTGTCCTCGAGAGAGTTTATTTAAAAATACGTGACAGTTGCGAAAATGGCAAGAATGGATGGTACCTCTCTAAATTGTGTCCTATGCATCCGAGAAAGGAAATTGGAGAGGCCACTTGCTCTTGTTGTTCAGAGAAATATCGGACAGTGGGTTTCCTCAATTATCCCTTGAGGTCATCCAGTATCAGGAGAGCTACATCTCTATCATCCCCACTTCTTTCAACCTTGCAGGTTATTATTATTATTATTATTATTCAGTAGTTTTATTTTTATAACGTGCTTTCACTTCACTACCGAGCGCAGCTCTGTGCGCCTTGGGTATGTGCTGTGGTTTGCTGTGGTGCTCTTATGTTTACTGTATTGAAAGTGTTTTGCGTAGAATGTGTGCAGTACCCAGTAGTGCAATTTTCTGTATGTTATATATATTTGTAAGTCCTGCTATTTTTGTTATGTATTTGTCTGAATATTTTTTTATTATACCTAAGGCACCTACTATGATAGGAATTGTTTCTGTTTTTAGATTCCACATTCGAGTTATCTCTATTTCCAGGTTTTTGTATTTT
>NC_069007.1:14974588-14975385 GCF_001194135.2 Octopus bimaculoides
TTCTCTATCTGTGTGTATTGGCATATCCCAGAGTATGGTTGCTTTCTCGTTTTCTGTGACCTTTTCTGGCGTGTGTTTATACCATCTTTTTTCTGTTGTTATTCCATAATGTTGGCATAGCTTCCAGTGTATATAGGTCCCAGTATTATCATTATTATTATTATTATTATTATTATTATTATTATTATTATTATTATTATTATTAAGGTAGTGAGCGGGCAGAATCGCTACCGCGTCGGTCAAAATGTTGAGTGGTATTTCGTCAGTTTTTACGAATAGTAGTAGTAGTATTAGTAGTAGTAGTAGTAGTAGTAGTAGTAGTAGTAGTAGTAGAATTATTATTACTATTATTAGTGTTTCTATTGGTAGTGTTTCTAGTGGTGGTTGCTGTGTATTATAAATATCATTTTACTCTTATCTTTATTATTATTACGTGAGTAGCAGGGGCAGAAGTAGCAGCATGAGTCGTGGAGGGAGTAGTAAGAGGGTTAGTGTTTATGCAGCTCTTGTTTTTGTAATGAATATTAGTAAAAGAAGAGAAATAAATAACATTTGCATTTCTTTCAGATACGAGAGTGAAAGAGGGGGAGGAGGAGATAGAAGAAGACAAAGAAAGAGAGGGGCAGGAGTACTAAGGGTGAGAGAGCAATAGAGATAGTGAGGGAGGGGGAGAGATAATGTAAGAGAGACTGAGAGAAGATGTGTGAGAGAAAAATAAGCAAAGAAATACACAGCGAGATGTGGAAATATGAGAGGGAAAAATAAAGAGAGGGAGAGGGAGAGAGAGAGAGAGAGAG
>NC_069007.1:14976000-14978500 GCF_001194135.2 Octopus bimaculoides
GAGAGAGAGAGAGAGAGAGAGAGAGAGAGAGAGAGAGAGAGAGAGAGAGGGGGAGAGAGGGGGGAGAGGGAGATAGGGAGAGACACAGAGATAGAGACAGAGACAGAGACAGAGAGAGAGTGAGCGGAGGCGATAGATAGAAGGTATGTATGTGTGAATGGACAGAAAGGGACAGAGATGGACAGACAGACAGACAGACAAACATGCTGACTGACAGACCGACAGAGACAGTGAGAGAAGCTCTATCGAAAATTCTTAGATAATCCCGGTCAGAGTCAACATCGATTCAAGAGGTCAGGGTTTAAAAGTCCGCACAAAGGATGATCCAACGTTTGAATAAGCAGGGGATGTCTTCAGTTCAGTAATTCAGAAAGTCTTCGGCGATAGTCAGAAGGAAATGCACAGAGAAAATGCCTTGAACATTTCCACAGATTACTGCCATCACGCCATGCGCGGCGTTGATGTGTGTGGACCAGCTTCGAAGGATCAAACGTTTGGAGAGCGATTCGGTTTCATTCAAAAGATTTATTTTTCTTCAAATATCGAACACAATGATACGGAGATACACAAACGCTCATAATTCCATAAATATTTATATCCGTAGATACATATATATACATATATATACATATGTATATATACATATGTATATAGATGAATACATGCATAGACACGCGCACACGCGACGCACAACAAATATACATACGGAAATACATACTGATCAACACATATTGACACCCATATCTTCATTTACATATATATATATATATGTGTGTGTGTATATGCATATAAATTGCACATACACACAGACACAAACACACACGTCACGTATATGTACTCATGTATGTGTGTTTGTGGATATATATATATATATATATATATATATATATATATATATATATATATATATATATATATATATATATATATATATATATATATATATATATAGATAGATAGATAGATAGATAGATAGATAAATAGATACATACATACATACCTACATACATACCTATATACATAGATAAATAGATAGAGAGAGAAAGAAAGAAAGACAGAAACAAACAAACAAACAAAGAGATAATTTCATTTTGGAGATTCTTCCTATATAAATACCTATCAAGACCACCAATGTGATTCACATCTACTGAATCCACCAAATGTTCAATCCCTGTTAATGTTAGAACGTTGAGGCGCGCGGATTCGTGGTTAACGTGTTGCACTCATGAAGATGAAGTTGTGGTTTCACTTCTTAGAGCTGGCAATGCGATGTTTTCTCGAGCAAAACATTTCGTTTCACTTTGTGCCCGTGCTCCCGTGCACTCTGTTCGCAAAGGTATCCTGTCACGGAGCGCCCGTGTGCACTGTTGGTGATTTTCTTTCTCTGTCTTCCCGTCTTTGGACTTTTCCTATATTCCCGTCTCTTTCGAGGGTGAGTATTCTAGGTGTGTCTATTTGAACTCTTGGGTAATCCACTTCAGAAGGAGGGTTTTCCGTTATGTTTAAACCTAAGCAAAATCACAACGACAGTGACTGACATGACAGGATTTTTGAATAATAGGTATAGCTCATCCACCTTGCTTCCATAAACATTCTATCTAAACAATTCCATTTACGAATTTTCAACCAAACTAAAGCAATGATAAAAGATATACCCCCATGATACCACGCACACGGATCGAACCAAAGACCGTGTGATTTCTAAGCATTCGTCTTAACCATTGCTCTGTGTCTACATGTAGTCATAATGCAGACATATTTCTTTACATTCATGTAGCAAACAAATACTGAGTAAAATCAGACACGCACACAAACACCTACACATATGTGTATGCACACGTTTCTATGTATATACGTATGCATAATATATATATATATATATATATATAGTCATATTTATATACATATTTATAATCACCAAATATATACATACATATACATCATATATGTGTGTGTATGTATGTGTGTGTATGTATGTGTGTGTGCGCGTATATATATATATATATATACGCATGACAAATTCAATTTTCTCTGACAGACGATAGCAGCGACAGATTTATACAGAACCACCGTCGCACAAAAGGAAGACACTAAAACAAAGTTAAACACGATGTAATAAAAATTAAAAAATAGCAGAGAAACATTGATGGCTAAGAAAAAAAATTCTCAGTGAGCGCAACGATAGTAGATTCGCCATTTTGTTTATTTTCTTCTGAAATACATCAATCGAATCAAAAATTAATTGTAAAAAAATGGGACCAGTATAGTATATTGTATGTATATGCAGGTTCATTTTTATATCGAGTGGTTTATTGTGTGCATAGGAGTACATGTGTGTGAGAGAGGTCTGCCTTTCTTTTGTTTATTTTGTGTATTTGTGTATGGGATGGTAGCTAAGTGTTTTTATGTGTCATTTTGTATGTGTGTGTATATGTATATGTGACTGGGTATATATGAGCTATTTGTATGTATATCTTGCAATTCTCTGTGTATGAGTATG
>NC_069007.1:14980549-14981919 GCF_001194135.2 Octopus bimaculoides
ATAATAATAATAATAATAATAATAATAATAATAGTAGTAATAATAATAATAATAATAATAATAATAATAATAATAATAATAATAATAACAATAATAATAATAATTGGCTCTCATGGCTTCTGATCTTAACTGATTGGAAGTATTACCATGTACATTGTTTTGTCTTAGTATAAAAGATGGGCTACAGCAAATATTTTGCTTAATACCACAGATTTGCTTGTCAGTTGTTTGACCTTAATCACTTGAGCATGTCCCTTAGTACCTGACGATATGCGCATCTGTAGGTACCCACTGCAAGGTCATGCGGTGTTTATCTTGATATGAGATCACCATCCCACTCACAAGGCTTTGGTTGGCCCAAGGCAAGAGTAGAAGACACTTGCCCAAGGTGCCACGTAGTATATATGCATATGTAAGCACAGGCGTGGCTGTGTGGTAAGAAGATTCCTTCCCAACGACATGGTTCCGGATTCAGTCCCACTGCGTGGCCCCTTCGGTACTTGTCTTCTACTATATGCATGTATATATATATATATATATATATATACACACACATAATTATATATATACACATGCGTTCACACACACACACACATATATATATATTCATGTGAGTCTGGCTGTGTCCAACAGCACAGGTACAAAATCGGTGTTTGCAGTTCGTGAACTAGCGGTTCAAGAAAAAGTACCGGTTAGAATGAGTATTTGGCTTAAGATTGTGTACTGGGATCGATATGTTCGACCAAATATGGTGGGTGTCCCAACCTAGTCGCAGTCCACTGAGTGGAGCAAGTGAAATATATGGCAAACGATAACCGAAGGGAGATATATCGATAGGCGGACGAAAATCTGAAGCCTGAAGTGGAACATAAATGCATACTAATTTTGCGACTGAAGCAAACTATAAAATAACATATGCCCCCTGATAACCTTAAAGTTGTTTACGCTGAATTAGTAATTGAACCTGTTGTCATGATTTAAGTGACGGTCTTAAAGCTACTCTTTCATATTGCGATGTATCATGGTAGAATAAGTAAACTTTAGATATAAGGTTATACACTCACCCAAATATACACATACACACACACACATATATATATAGGCGTTTGTATGTGTGTATAAGGGGGTAGGTGTACATATACCCTCTTATATACGTCATATATAATATGATTGTAGGTGTATAAATTTCATTATGTGTTGTTTATGTTGTACGCATTTACCTTCAGCAAAATTCATCAATATTAGTGTGAAAGGTCGAAAAGACACATGCGCACATGCACAGGAACACATATGTGAAACTTGCATGTGAATATATCTGATTATGTATATACATGTGTGTATATAAATATATATATATATATATATATATA
>NC_069007.1:14982515-14983050 GCF_001194135.2 Octopus bimaculoides
ATATATATATATATATACATGAATATGCCTTGACGAGGTGTGTGCGATTTTCTGTATAAGCATATGACTAAATATTTATATGCCTACACATTTTTTCTGCACGTATATACGTATATATTCACATGTGTGTGTGCATGTGTATATGTGTGTGTGTGAGTGTGTGTATGTGTATGTGTGTGTGTCTATATTGGGTAATATGTAATGAACGTGCACATTACTAGTGTATTGATATGTGGGGATTTCTGTCGATGTGAATACGATTGCACAAAATACACATTTCTGTGAAATATGACTTACGCTCACACACGAAAAGACAACGTGTTGCGCCGTAGGCTATTGTTCACAAATTTCTTATTTGGTTTCAATTTCTCAGAGAAGCAACTGCTAATCGAATTATGCCGGAGTACAATGCAATCATTCTTTCTTACTTATTTCATGATCACCTTCTTTTTCTCGTCTCTCTTTCTCAATCTTACTCTCATAATCTCTCTCTCTCTCTCTCTCTCTCTCTCTCTCTCTCTCTCTCTCTCTCTCT
>NC_069007.1:14988396-14991225 GCF_001194135.2 Octopus bimaculoides
ACCCTTAACGTAGTTCTCGGGGATATTCAGCGTGACACAGTGTGTGACAAGGCTGACCCTTTGAATAACAGGCACAACAGAAACAGGAAGTAAGAGTGAGAGAAAGTTGTGGTGAAAGAGTACAGCAGGGTTCGCCACCATCCCCTGCCGGAGCCTCGTGGAGCTTTTAGGTGTTTTCGCTCAATAAACACTCACAACGCCCGGTCTGGGAATCGAAACCGCGATCCTATGACCATGAGTCCACTGTCCTAACCACTGACCATTGCGCCTCCCCATTTCAGTCATATAAAGTGTCAGGAAAGAAATGACATGAGGAGATCGCCTGACATTTTGTTGATTAGTAAATCTATCAAAATTTTTTTATTGATCTAAGACTATACAAAAACATGAACTATAGCAGAGAGTGGATTCGCTTGTGATAATAAATAAACCTTTAATAGCTTCAGTCAGAAGAGTGCAAACATGTTGGGGTATCACCAAGGACCGCCTAAAGCGGCAGTATGTCATCGGCGAAAGACCGGATCAGATGGAAAACGGCAGACGTGAACGGGCAGAGATCAAACGTAAACGATGCAAAAAGTGATGCGTATTTCCCCCTGCGATAAATCCCTTCACCTCTTTTATAACGGTCTTGGCCTGAGCAGCCGGCTCAGACACCAGCACACTTCGCACCCACAAGGACGATGGCCTCAGTCACTCGTTACAGATTAACTGTTCGGATACGAATTAATGCTGAAATGCTGAATATATCTATCTACACTTATCTGTCCCACTCCTTCTCTCTGTCTTATTCCATAGGCTCTCCACCCTCCACCGTTTGTTTTTTTCTGTCTTCTACCACGTGACCGGTGTCCAGTGTATCTACTTTCCGGTTCTTTCCTCTGGCTTACTACGACACCTGATAGCAGCAATACCTTTTCTGTTAGCATTGTATATATATATATATATATATATATATATATATATATATATACATATATATATATATATATATACAACATATATATATTTGAATGTGGTGTGTGCCAGAGGGTTTGCAAATCCAATGGGGGTCTTAAAAGACATGTTAGGATCCACAATGAGCAGAACTTACTTGCAGGTATTGGTAGTGCAAATCAGAGGTGCAATCTGTGTGGGTGTTTTTTCAAAACACTGTCTGGTTTAAAAAGCCACATCAGACGCCATGAAAGGGCTAAGGTGTAGGTGCAGGAGGTGGTCAAACTCTGTTTAAGGAGTAGACAACCACCATATATACAACAACAAAAACAACAATTATAATAAGCCTTTTTATTATAGGAACAACGTCTGAAATTTGAGTGAAGCGGAATAGTGAATTACGAGATAAAAGGCAAAATAAGTATCGGTGAAATTTGAAACCGGAACGTTAAGATAGACGAAGTGCTGCTAAGTAATTAGCCCGGAGTGTTAACGATTCTACCAGCTTGTTGACTTATATAACTATGCAAAAAAAATAGCATAACGAAGGCAAACGCACTGACGATTCAGCCAGCCCGCCAGAAATAATGACAGTAATCCTTTCTGCTATAGGTACAAGGCCTGGAATTTGGAGGAAGTGGGGATAATTCATTACACCGACCCCAGTACTCGACTTGTATTTATTTTACCGACCCCGAAAAGATGAAAAGCAAGTCGACATTGGTGGAATTGGAACTCAGAACGTAAGGACAAATGAGAAACCGTTCAGCATTTCGCCCAACTTGGAATCGATTCTGCCAGCTTGCCAACTTGGCAATAATGCTTTCTGCTATAGGTACAGTGCCCGGAATGTGAGGGAGAGGACAAGTCGATTACATCGACCCCAGTGTTTCACTGGTACTTAATTTATCGACGCCGAAATGATGAAAGTAAAGTCGACATCGGCGGAATTTGACCTCACAACGTAACGACGCACAAAATACCGCTAAGCATTTCGTCTAACGTGCTAAAGATTTCGCCAGCTCGCTTCCGTGGCAGTAATCCTTTCTACGATAGGCACTAGGTTTGAAATTTGTACTGGTATTTAATTTATCGACCCCGGAAGGATAAAAGGCTAAGTCGAGCCCAGCAGATTTTGGACTCGGAACTTAGCAACGGGCGAAATACCGCTAAGCATTTCGTACAGCGAGCAAACGATTCTGCAAGCTCTCTGCCTTGGTAATAATAACAATAATAATGCTTTCTACTCTAGGCACGAGGCCTGAAATTTGGGGGGATGGGCCAGTTGATTAGAGCGACCACAATATGCAACTGGTACTTAATTTATCGACCCCGAAGGGATAAAAGGCAAAGTAGACCTCGGCGGAATTTGAACTCAGAACGTAGCGACGGGTGAAACATCGCTAAGCATTTCGTCCAGCGAGGTAACGATTCTGCCAGTCCCTGCATTGGTAGTCAAAACAATAATAATAGATTATATCAGCACAACGTCACGTATCATTCGAACTCTGAACTTCTAGGTAATCGAACAGTTGGTGCTACCGATAAACGAAGTCACACACAGACAGCGGCTCTTCGGCTCCGTTTTAGGAGTTTCAATTCTTAAGCACAGTAAAGAACTACAGAGACCTATGAATGGGCGCTTTTGTGAAGATAAGTAAAACCCTTTCAAAGAGCAACCAAGCTGATATATCAATGTTTTATAGCACAGAGAAACTGAGAAGAAAATAGACATCAACATGGCGAGCAAATATCACATAGTTATGGAATATCTGGAATATTCTCTTCTGCCACGGACACTCATACAAAACTCGTACCAGCACCACATATGTATGTATGTAGGTGCATGTGTGTGTGTTTATGTATATATGTGTATGTACATATTCGTATATA
>NC_069007.1:14991851-14993072 GCF_001194135.2 Octopus bimaculoides
AGAAATACAAATACAGATTCACACACACACACACACACACACACACACACACACGCACACACACACACACACACACACATATACACGCACGCACACACGTCTACAACAAACAACACGCGCACATGTATCTTCTTTTCTTTCTCTTTGTTTTCTTTCCTGTTTCTTTTTCTTCTTCTTCTCCATGTTTAACCCTTTCAGCGAAGCCTAAGACATATTTCGCTGGCAGCTGTATTTTAATAGCAATAACCCCATACGATAGAAAAGCACCATTGCAAATGTCAACACCGTTATCTGTTATCGCAATTCTAACATTTTCCCTCTTTTTCTGCAACTTTATCATATCAGTATCGCCTCTAGCTCTTGCACGTATGTCTGTGTGTGTTTTTGTATCTGTGCGTGTGTGTATGTGTAAGGTCGTTGTATTTATAATTATGTGTATGCGTGTATGTATGTGTGTGTGCTGTTATGAATTTGTATGTGTATGTTTAAAATCAATGTGGTTGATATTCGCGTGGTTAAGAACCTGGTATTGTGACTTAAGGTTTTCGTGCTCAGTCCCATTCAACGCAGCATCTTGCCACCTTGGCAAATTGTTACATTTCACATTTTACATTGGCACATTGGCACATTGTAATATTGTCACATTAGCACCTTGTGCAAAGTCCTCCAATAGCCTCCGTCTCACAAATGTCTTCTAGATGAGTTAACAGTTTATCTACAGACAGAAATTGTTCTCCATGATAAAATACGGTGAAAAGTTTTACTACGGGTTCAAATACACGCCAAGTCTATTTGAACTTGTAACAAGTTTGTAACTACTTTCAGCCTCTGTAATGCTTCTATTCCGTATTATGTTTGCGACGAGCCACTGATTAGTGCAACCAGTCACAGTACGATGACGGAAATATATTATCAGTTATCTCGTCACTTCGTAGCTTTCCGTTTTCTGGTATCTAACGCTGAAGAGGAGATGATCACTCCAAAATGCATGCATCCATCAGTCTGATTAGAGGGATCTCCAAACTGAGTTCGTGTGTTTACACCTCTTTGTCTATAGCGAAAAGTTTTCTTCATGGAAAATACAATGAATGGGTGTGTTACAGGTGTGAATATACCTTAATCATACTTGAAATGTAATAAATTTCTACTTATACTCATCCATGCTCAGCGCTTAAATTCCGCGCGTGTGTGTGTGTGTGTGTGTGTGTGTGTGTGTGTGTG
>NC_069007.1:14993082-14995636 GCF_001194135.2 Octopus bimaculoides
TGTGTGTGTGTGTGTGTGTGTGTGTGTGTGTGTGTGATGGTCTTCCACACATTTCCCATCTTTTAAATTCACTCGCAATGTGTTGGTCGGCTCGGGGCTTGATGAAGTTCCTGCGAAATGGGACCAAACTCGAAATCTCAAGGTTGCAAAATGTACTTCGTAACCACTCAGCCACGACTGCAAACGTAAGACACGCGTGCGCGTGCATACATACACCTTCTGATTTTAGATTTCTTCCTTGTGCTTTAATAAAACTGTCTTCTTGTGTAAACATTGTGATGTAAAGTAAATTCGTTCACGTTATTCTTTTTCTTCTTGACACTCCATTGTCATATGTTTGAAAAGAAGGAAAATTTATTCACATTCAAAAAGGATATACAAAGGTTGTTGGGGAAAAAATGCCGATAGAAAAGAATTAAAAAATCCACGATAGAATGGGTTTTTTTTTACCTGTTAATTCAACTATCGTTGGAAAGGATTAATGTAATTGAAAAGGCAAAAAATATGAACGGGTTTTTTTTTCTGATAAACAGATACATGTTACATAACCCCGGGTCTGATTAACTTTTTTGACTAAGGTTTGTTAAATGGACGTGTGTGTGTGTATATATAGGAGCGTGTGCACGTGCGAATGGATGCTAGGTTCAACATTATCACACATTTTGTGTCGAGTTGATTATAAGTGGGGATTACGTTAAGGCTACCTGGGATCCGTGGATTACTCATACATTTGGAACGCTAATTCAATGAGGAAAAACTCCAATTCATCGACCAAAGGGACGTACTCAAGCACTACAACATCAACAACAACAACAACAACTACTACTACTACTAGTACTACTACTACTACTACTACTACTAATAATAATAATAATAATAATAATAATAATAATACTTTCTACTATAGGCACAAAGCCTGATTCTTTGGGGTAGAGCCTAGTTGATTATATCGACCCCAATCCATAACTGGTATTTTATTTCATCGCCCCCCGAAAGGATGGAAGGAGAGGTTTCGCTCGGCGTGTTAACGATTCCGCCAGCTCACCGTTTTATTATTATTATTATTATTATTATTATTATTATTATTATTATTATTATTATTATTATTATTATTATTATTATTAAGGCGGTGAGCTGGCAGAATCGTTAACACGCCGGGTGAATCAATTAGCGGCATTTCGTCTGTCCTTACGTTCTGAGTTCTAATTCCGCCGAGGTCGACTTTGCCTTTCGTCATTTCGGGGTCGATACCACTACCACCAACACCACAACCACCGACACTACAATCTGCTACACTACAACCACCAATACCACAACCTCCATCGCCACCACCACCACTAACACCACGACCATCAACACACAACCACTGACATCACAACCATCACCACCACTACCACCATTACCATCACCACCACCAATATTACTAGCACTTCGACTGTTATTAAAACTACTACTAATTCCACTAATAAAAATACCACTATTACCACTACTACAATTACAACGACCACGACCACTACAATTAGCACGATTATTTTTCATAAACGCCACTACTACTACTACTACTACTACTACTACTACTATGATGTCCCTTACTCAAGAGATTAATCTTCTGCTCTATTGCTGTTCTCAGTAGCTCGGGGCAAACCTGTCCACATTGCAGAGAGAAGAAGAAATGAGACAGCGGATGCAAACAGATTCACGGAAGGACAGAACTTTATAAAACGTATTTATTTATGCAAACATCATGGATCTGAAAGGATCTTTACAACGGGCATATTAAAATCTCTACAAGCCGTTAGGTTGTGATTATATATATTATATATATATATACTTATGGATGTAAAGGCGACTATACGGATTCCGGACTTGATTCTCTGTATGTTTTCATCATAGAAATCTGTGATTGATTTAGCGAATAGCTAATGCATATACATAACATTGAAATAAACTGCAGCCTGCAATATTTTAGCAAAAGTAGAGTTCTTACTGATGAGGCAATGGAAATTTCCGAAACTGAATTCAGTATAAGAAAATCGAGAACGGTGTTTTCGGATGATTACCATCCCCGTCTCTATATATGTATATAATTTTATGCTTTGACTACAGCATTAGAGCATTTTAACTCTTATTTCTAGCAATTTAAGTGTATGTAGCACCCTGGTTGCATTTAGTGGCAGTAATAGTTTTCCTTTTTTGTACAACATTGCAAACTGCTGTTTATTTTAAATTTATGTATACACATTAGGGATTCGATAAAACATCCCTAGATTTCTATGGTGAAAGCATATATATACAGGCAGAGAATCAAGTCCGGAATCTGCCGAAGTAGAGCAACCTCTTAAAGATGAGGCAGCGGAAATTGCCGAAAATGAATTCAGTATAAGAAATTCTCGAACGGCGTTTTCGAACGATTACAGTATGTGTCTATATATATATGTCTGTCTGTGTGCTTGTGTGTGCCTGTGTCTGCGTAAAATCTATACTCTAATGTATTTTCTGCAACACGATTCAGTTCTCTCTCTCTCTCTCTCTCTCTCTCTCTCTCTCTCTCTCT
>NC_069007.1:14995999-14998742 GCF_001194135.2 Octopus bimaculoides
TATATACATACAAATATATGCTTGATAATATATATGTATATACTATAGATAGATAGATACTTAATGAAGTGCATCACAAATACCTGGTATTTACAACATGCTGACATTCCGAATTCGAAAACTTTCGTAAAGTTTACTTATAAATGTTATGCAATCTCTGAAGATTATTTCATGTATTTCTTCTTATAAGAATTTACATATATAACAGATATGTGTGTGTTTATATATGTTCGTATGCTTGTGCATACACCTAAAGTGAGAGTGGGAGGGAAAGAGAAACAAATATGGAAAATGGAGAGATTCAATAGACATATATCAAGGTTTGTTCTGAAGTTCAGTTATAATAAAACACATTTTGTTTAGTATATTTTTTTTTATTCTGATACAAGAATGTCGTTGCCAGTGACTTCATAGATTCTGTCAGCTAAGCTAAAGTGAGATGATGGATTAGCTGGCCGATTCAGCCAAAAAGTATTCCATCTGATGAGAGGTAAACACTATTTATTAAACAGAGTACGTATATAATTTTATGACCTACTAATGATTTCAAGTGATGAAAACGACTCGACATTATCTAACACACTTTGTGGTTGAGTAATGCATGAGGCCACTAAAGGAGTTATAAAATGCTGTCTGAGCTGTTTTCATCACTTGAAACTATTAGTAGCTCAGAAAATATATACTGTTTTTTTATTTGAATAATATATGGTGCTCCAGCATATATTATTCAAATATGGTGCTCCAGCATAACCACAGCCGCATGGCTGAAACGAATAAAAGAATACATACATACACAAACACACACAGAGACACACCCATATATGGGTATACGTGTAGATGAATATATATATATATATATATATATATAGATAGATAGATAGATAGATAGATAGATAGATAGATAGATAGATAGATAGATAGACAGACAGACAGACAGGTAGGTAAGTAGGTAGGTAGTTAGGTAGGTAGGTAGGTAGTTAAGTATATAGGCTGGTAGGTAGGTAGGTAAGTAGGTAGGTAGAAATATAAACAGATAGACAGACAGACAGATAGATAGACACACAGAGAGATAGATAGATATATAGATAGAATGATAGAGAGATAGAGAGATAGAGAGATAGAGAGACAGACAGACAGACAGACAGATAGATAGATAGATAGATATATAGATAGATAAGCCTTCGTACGTAATCATATATACAAGAAACAAGTGTGTCTGATATAAAGGCAGCTATTTCTATCAAGACTAGATAACACATTATGGCCGCCCTCTTTGGATCATGTACAAACTGTCAAAGAATTTCTCCAATTTACAGAAGATGCATAATTTACCTATTTTGAAGAATTTATGCATTGATTTCCCTATCATAGAAGAAAATCCAGATATGTTCATTGCCTATTTGATCCACATTTACCGATAAGATAATAGGGGTGGCTTTAAGGAGCTTCAGCTGTTGGAACATCCATAACAAGCAAACACGTAATTATGTGTTCCCCACGTATTTTGCATATAGGCATATATGATGGTTAAAATAATTTATCATCATCATGATAACCATTATTATTATTATTGTTGTTGTTGCTGATGTTGTTGTTGTTGTTGTTGGTGGTGGTGGTGGTGGTGGTGGTGGTGAGGTGGGGGTGTGACAACATCGGACGTGTCTTCGAACGCTCCGGGTGAGTTTATTTCCAAAACATTGTTTACGACGCAAATCGTTGAAGCTGTTTCATTGTACGTTGTTCCGATTTGTTAATAGAAACTCCAGGAACGCTTCACTGTTTTCCTTTTGTCTATGCTTACTTAACTCCTCACGGGGCTACATTCGGCCCACCAAATATGTTTCACGGGTGTGAGATCACTTACAATTCAACATGATGGCGGATATCATCTTCAAAGACTCGAGGAAATAAACACTCCCTCCCCATCCGAAAAATGCTTTGGATGCTGAGGATTTCCAGCCCCGCATTCTCTTCGTTACTAACAATAGGAGAGAAGGGTAGGTTCAAAGTCCACCTCAATTTACCTCTTCCTCCGAGAATGCTAGACTTCTGCCAAAATTTGAAGCCGTTATACTATTATTATTCTGATAGTTGTTGTAATTATTGTTGTTGTTGAAGTGAGGCTCTGACAAAATGCCAAACACCAATTGCAAATTCCTTCGGCAACATCTCTTCAGCTGACTTCAAATTTCACTGTTCTGACTACAAATTCTGATATAGTCGGCTGTCGGGTTTGATGATAAAAGCATGGGATCGATGTAATCGACCAGCTTTCTCTACCAGAATTGTGTCTTTAGTAGGAAGAATTAGTACAACTGTCATAGAAGCGATGAGCTGGAAGAGTCGTTAGCAAGCTGGACGACATACAACGCGGCATGTCGTCTGTTTTTACACTATGAGTTCAAATTCAGTCGCGGTCGACTTTGTTTTTCATCCTTTCATGGTCGATAAATTAAGTACCAGTGAAACACTGGGATCGATGTGATCGACTATCTCTCTCCCACAAATTCCAGGTCTTGTGCCTATGGTAAAATGAATTATTATTAGTAGTAGTAGTAGTAGTAGAAGAAGAAGAAGAAAGATATAAAATTCTTTATGGTATACGGACAATATTTTACGCTTGCTGGTCACTGGCATGAATTATTATCTTTAATAATTTTTACCCTTTTTTATATATTTATATATGTATAAATATATATATATATATATATATATATATATGTCTGTGTGTATTCGTGTGTGT
>NC_069007.1:14998841-14999883 GCF_001194135.2 Octopus bimaculoides
TATATATATATATATATATATATATATATATATATATATATATATGTCTGTGTGTATTCGTGTGTGTGTGTGTGTGTGTGTGTGTTTGTGTATTCGCATAAATGAATGTGAGGGAGAAAATCAGAAGGATTTGCAATTTGAGGGAGATTTCGCTACTATTCTTAACGAGGCTGACTCCCTCCTATATAATACACTTCATGTGTATTATATTATACATATCAGAAATACATATCAGTGATGTTCGAGTATTGTCAGTAAAACTTGTTTCTACTGTAAAAATATTATTTCTACATTACAAACAATATCACTAATGAATTAAGACCCATCCGTATTGTTACTGATGAAACAATTACGGTGAAATTGTGCTTCTCAGACAATATTACAACAGTTTCATTGACAGACATAGATCCAGCTTTAATGCTTCTATTGCCTAAACACCGCTTGTATAAATTACTAGGACCAGGCTGACCCGACGTTTTCTGAGACTTCAGACAAAAACATTTTTCATTATTGACGAGATTTATTTTCTCACGAAAAAATTCGCTGTCACGCGGAGAGACATTGTTGTTTCTGAAGCTGTATGCATAACAAACCACAAGTGGATATACAGGATAGCGCCAAAGATGAAGATGTAAACAAATAGATGCCATCACACAACTTCCTACCATGTACACACACACACAGACAGACAGAGACACACACACACACACAAACACATGTACGCACACACTCATATACTGGTTTACATGTACAGACAGATATAGAGAGAGTAGACAGATCGATAGAGAGATACATATAGACATATGCATATCATGTATATATATACACATATACTCGTATACACATATATTCGTATATATGTATATATATATATATATATATAAGAGTACTCGAATAACGGTGGTAGAGTAATATGTTTTATTAAAAAGCAGCGAAAATATCCCAAATTTATAACTCAGAGTTTCACATTCCCGTTCGTCGGACAGTTTTGATTCGAAACAAAACCATATAATTAATATATATATATATATATATATATATA
>NC_069007.1:15001339-15002209 GCF_001194135.2 Octopus bimaculoides
ATATATATATATATATATATATATATATATATATATATATATATATATATATATATATATATATATATATACTTATATGTTTTATGTACATCAATATATCTATGAATCAAGTAATGTATATTTGTGTGTGTATACATACATATACATACACATACGTATAAATATTTATACATACATGGATACGTATATTTGTGTGCGCGTATACTCCTTCTGTAATCAATTCGATTAATTTTTTTTTTCCAATATAATATTGACGAATTGAAACGGTTAAATATTATCAATTTGAATATTTAAATTTCGGAAAAAAGCATATTATATTAAAAAAGTTTTAGACAGATGATGCAGTAATGACGAAATATATGTATGTATGAATATATATGTGTATATACACACGCATACACACACACAGACAAATATATATGTACATGTGTATATATATATATATATATATACATTCATGTTTGTGTGTGTAATTGTATCTGCATGTATAAATGTATTTATGCAGCCTTATTACCATATAAACACTCACGCACAACTATAAATACCCATATTCCAATTTGCACAGTTATACCCAGACGTGTGCGTATGTATATATACATATATATGTGTGTGTGTGTATACGATATACATATAAGTGTATGCGTGTTTGCATGTGTGTATATATGTATGTGTGTACATGCATACGCAGAGATCCGCATTAGAGTATGTGTGTTCATGTTATTGTACATATATGTGTATTGATATGGGAGTGAAGCATATACATACATATTCATACTTATATATACACACAGAAACACACGCAATCACATGTATGCATGCATGTGCTTGTACATCCATCCATCCGTCCATATATATATATATATATATATA
>NC_069007.1:15002597-15004907 GCF_001194135.2 Octopus bimaculoides
TATATATATATATATATATATATATATATTTATATACATACATACTGATATGCATGTATTAATGTATGTAAATATATTCTGAGTGTTTGAATATGTGCTTCTTGCTGTTTGTGTATCGATGTAAGCAAATACGAACACAGTACAAGAACGAATGCATATGCAGATGTATGCATGTGTCTAAATACGTATGCGAGTATGAGCGCGTATATGTGTATACATATGTACGTGTATGCTTCTGTATATATCTATACATGTGTGTATACGTGTGTGAGTGTATGAATATGTTCCTATGTGTTTCTGTACACACCTCTATCTGTGTATGTGAGTGAGAGAGAGTTTTACGTGATGTTTGTACGATCTGTGTCTTTTATCACAATCCACCATCTTGCAATTTCTTTCCGTTTGATCTCCCAATATTTGTTAAACAACCTCATTTCCTCTCATCTTCTCTTCTTCCTCTCTTTCTTTCTTTCTTCCTTTCATTTCAGTCTTTATCGGACGTTTGTTGTTTGTTTTTTTGTTTTTGTTTGGTTGTGTGTGTATTCTGTTTTTTTTTGTTTTTTTTTTCAGGTCTTCTTGGTTATTCTTTTCTTATCAAGATGTCTGCTTAAAATAATAAAAAATAATATAGATATGACAATACAATCAAAATAACAGTAACATTATCAACAATTTTTACAACTGCTATTAATACCAATGTTAATTACTACTACTACTACTACTACTACTACTACTACTACTACTACTACTACTACTATCATTACTACTACTGCTGCTGCTGCTACTATTGCTGACGTTCCTGCTCTGTATGCTTCTTCTGAGAGTACAGATGATAACGTTTAATAATTGTAATTGAAGGCGGTGAGCTGGCAGAAACGTTAGCACACCGGATGAAATGCTTAGCAGTGTTTTGTCTGGCGTTACATTCTGAGTTCAAATTCCACCAAGGTCGATTTTGCCCTTCATCCTTTCGGGGTCGATAAATTAAGTACCAGTTACGCATTGTGGTCGATGTAATCGACTAAATCCCATTGTCTGTCCTTGTTTGTCCCCTCTATGTTTAGCCCCTTGTGGGCAATAAAGAACTAAGAAACGTTAGCAGACCGGGCGAAATGCTTAGCGGTATTTCGTCCGTCTTTACGTTCTGGGTTCAAATTCTGCTGAAGTCGATTTTGCATTTCGTCCTTTCGGGGGTCGATAAATTGAGTACTAGTTGCATACTGGGGTCGATCTATTTCACTGGGTCCCCACTCCAAAATTTCGAGCCTTGTGTCTGGAGTAGAAAAGAATTATTATAATGAAAATATGCGACATGCACAACAATGACAGCAAAAACAAATATTAATACAACAACAATGATAATCTTTTCAACTATATGTACAACACGGCTTGAAATTTTGCGGATGGTACAGGTGGACCCCAGTGTTTACAGAAATTTAAGCGTATAGTATGAACAAGAGCAACTAGCGTCCACATGTTGATGGAATGATATCATCAGTTTTTAAGTTACAATTTTATAACAGGCAGGTTGCTCTCGTTCATACTTTACGTTTAAATTTCTGTAATTTTGAATTCTTATCACTTCTTATTTTGAACTTGAGAAGGACAGACGTGCTGTTGAAATATCGTTCAACTAATAAAAGATCTTACAATCGAATCGCGCTCTTCGTCTTGACTGGTACTCTATTTTCTTGGCCTCAGACGGATGAAAATCTTGTTCATATTTTATTTCTATGCACAAGGAACCAGAAGGAATGGTGTTAGTAATTTTTTTTGACGCTTGAACAAACCCGACAGTTTATCGACCTTAACAACAAAAAAAAAAGAAGAAAATAATAACGAGAACTAAAGAGAATTTCTCCCAAAATAACAATAAAAATAAAAACGAAAATAATAATTATAATAATGATTATAATGAAGACAATAATGATGACGATGACGATGACAACGAGGATGATAAGGGTGACGAGTAGTAGTAGTAGTAGTAGTAGTAGTAGTAGTAGTAGTAGAATCTGAGTTATCGAGTTAGCCATAACTGCTGCAAAAGTGATCATATCTGGAACAACAGCGAAAAACAATGTCGACCAAGAAAAAAATATTTAATGCTGGCAGGCATTCATACGGCAACAGTAACAAGAAGAAGATAAGACGAAGAAGGAGGAGAAGAGGAAGAGGAAGAAGAGGAAGAAGAAGAAGAAGAAGAAGAAGAAGAAGAAGAGAACGTATTTTACTTCAATGTGATGAGTGATCAATGTTTTACATGTATATATAGAAATACGCACACATACGTAAATATACACACATATATAT
>NC_069007.1:15007003-15007488 GCF_001194135.2 Octopus bimaculoides
TATATATATATATATATATATATATATGTGTGCGCGGACTACATATGTATCTGTGCATTTATTTTGGTGCACATGTAAGATAAGGAATGAAGGTAATGAGGTGTGGAAAATTTTGCGCTTGGCTTCAAAGCTGACGAGTCGAGGCCTCACATGAAGACGCATGCAACTGGAAATTTCTAGCGCCATATATTGCGAACATTCGCCGCGTTCAAACGGGTTGTGATTTAAGTAGCTGTGATGTGCATGTGATATGTACATATCCACGCACAGAAACATACACACAGGCACACAGACACACATACATTTATGTATATATGTATATACATATAATTATATATATGTATACATACGTATATGTATATATATGCGTGTATATCTAACATGCATATATGAACGCATATATAAATGCATATAAATATTATACGGGTGGGTGAATGTGCGTGTGTATATACATATATACATACATATATATATATATACATATA
>NC_069007.1:15007498-15007862 GCF_001194135.2 Octopus bimaculoides
GTGTGTGTGTGTGTGTGTGTGTGTGTGTGTGTGTGTATACATATATACGTTTACATGCATACTCATAATTATATGTATTATAAAATGCATAACATATATACTGATACGTATACACGCCTACATTCATTTATTTATTTGGATACGCACATATGTATATTGGGATTTGTGTACTTGTGTATTCGTGTGCACACATAAATACGTACATACATGTATGTATGTGTGTATGCATGTATGTTATATATATATACACATCTCTACATTCGTATGTACATACCCATACCCACATATGTATGTATCTACATACATATGTATGTATAGATGCATATTGAGATATATATATTAAGATATGTATGTACACGTACAG
>NC_069007.1:15008981-15009611 GCF_001194135.2 Octopus bimaculoides
ATATACATATATATGTATGTATGTATGTATGTATGTATATATATAAAAATACAAATATACATATCAATATCTATTCGCATACGCACACATATATAGAGAGAGAAGGGAAGAGAGGGAGAGAGAAGGGAAGAGAGGGAGAGAGAAGGGAGAGAGATATATATACACACAACACACATACACACTCGCACACACACACACATACACACACACGCACATATTATTCGTTTCATATAGCGGGGACAAAGGACTGCTCGCTAGCAACATCCATATAAACAGTCTACCTGACCCGTTCTCACTTAGGCTACTCGCTGACCAGAGGAGATAACAACTTGCAGAGGAACCCTCCATGATCACGGAATCTGAAGCCATTTACCATATCTGTTTTATATGGAATAAACCTTGATTTTATTTCCTTATGCTCTTCGCGGAGTCTTTCTCTTTCTTTTCGATCATGTTTCATTTCTATCGTATAGTCAATATTCTTATTTCTGAATTCCTTTCGCTGCACTTAACTCTTATATTGAGCTCCTTTAGAAAGGAAATGTCTTACAATTGTACGTATTCAGGTCCTTTCTAGATGTGCATGTTTGCTTATATATACATACATATATATATATATATATATATATA
>NC_069007.1:15010557-15011903 GCF_001194135.2 Octopus bimaculoides
AAAAATGACAGGGACACAATGAAGTGAAAAGTGGAGGGAAAGAAGAGAAGGCAAGGAAATGTATGCGAAGGGGAACGAAAGAACGCACAGTGGAAGGAACGAATAAGGGTGAAAGGGCTGATAGACAGAAATAGAATCATACAAGATTTAGAAAAATCTATACTTACATAGAAGAGGCAAGGTGTACGTACGCCGCTTAATGCAATGTGAGTGACCATTTACTATTGAGATGTGTGTCTACCTATATACACGCATACACATATATATGTGTGTGTTTGTGTGTGTGCGTACGTGTATCTCTGTGTGATTGTGTGTGTGTGTGCGTGTGTGTGTTGTCACACATACGCAGAGAAATCCTGCGAAAACATCTGTCAATGCCATAGAGTAAGAATGAAAATAATCTGACTCCATGCGACAATACGGAACGACATGACTATCGAACTATTCTAAGCTGACTTCATTCACAATAACAGACACATGTGCTTTACAAATCATTCTGTGAAACGGAAAGGAAGAACTATAAAAAACATAGGATGCATTAGGAGCTAAAGCCTATATGATATATAGAAATATAGCGGTGGTACTTCAGTATTGAAAGGTCATTTGAAACAACATTTTATCACTAAATTCCCCCACAATTCCTTGTAATAAAGAAGCTACAGATTGCCCTTCTTATGAGGACCCTCCAGCGGATATAATAAAAGAAGTAATAGAAATCGGTAAATAATAAAAAATGGATATGTTTTAAAAGTTATATAATAGATTCTGTCATTTATAGAATATTGAATGCTGGTAGAGAACATGATGTTGCTAGAAATTAACTTACACGTAATATTCAATATATAATGGAAACTGAAATGCCTCAGGAAATATTATTTCGTTTACCATTCTCCTCTTTTATTCCTTAGATTGCAGCCATGCTTAGGCACCCCTTTGAACAGTTCAGTGGAATAGCTAAGCGTGCTTCTTATTGTAGCAGTCTCTTTTACCGAACTATAACACACACGGAGGTAAAGATACCAGCAGGAATCGTCAAGCGGTGTAGCAGGGAAAAACCCCAACGCAAATACAGTCATACACACATACACACCTACATATATATATATATATATATATATATATGTATATTTGTAAACAGTAAGTATATTTGTGAAGGCGCATGGCTCAGTGGATAGAGCGTCGAGCTTACGATCGTGAGGTTGTGAGTTCGAATCCCGGACAACGGGCTGCGTGTTGTGTTCTTGAGCAAGACACTTTATTTCACGTTGCTCCAGTTTCACTCAGCTGTAGAAATGAGTCGCAACGTCACTGGTCCCGAGCTGTATCGGAATTTGCCTTTCCCTTGG
>NC_069007.1:15011913-15012508 GCF_001194135.2 Octopus bimaculoides
CGTCACTGGTCCCAAGCTGTATCGGAATTTGCTTTTCCGTTGGATAACACTGGTGGCGTAGAGAGGGGAGACCGTTATGCATGGACGACTGCTGGTCTTCCATAAACAACCTTGCCTGGACTTGTGAGCTTTCCTCGTTCTTGAGTTTCTCGCCCGAAACAACATGATACCTCTTCGGCGCCCACCCTATTCAACAGATTTCGACCGTGCGGACTTCCATTTTCTCTTCAAGATGAAAATGCAGCTCCAAGGTCGCTCTTTTAACACCGTTGTCGACATTAAGAATGAATCGCAGAAGTTCTTCAACTCGTTTACTGGAAACAACGTTCAGGCCGGATACCAAGAGTGACAGGGGCGCTGGGACTTGTGTATTACTTTTACTGTGCAACGTGACTATTACGAAGGAGATGATGTTAACAATTTCGTAAATTTCGTACATAGGCGCAGGAGTGGCTGTGTGGTAAGTGGCTTGCTTACCAACCACATGGTTCCGGGTTCAGTCCCACTGCGTGGCACCTTGGGCAAGTGTCTTCTACTATAGCCTCGGGCCGACCAAAGCCTTGTGAGTGGATTTGGTAGACGGAAACTGAAAGAA
>NC_069007.1:15012663-15013398 GCF_001194135.2 Octopus bimaculoides
CCCCCCCCGACATCGCTTGACACCCGATGGTGGTGTGTTTACGTCCCGGTAACTTAGCGGTTCGGCAAAAAGAGATCGATAGAATAAGTACTAGGCATCCAAAGAATAAGTCCTGGGGTCGATTTACTCGAGTAAAAGGCGGTGCTCCAGCATGGCCACAGTCGACTGACTGAAACAAGTAAAAGAGTAAATAAGGTATTTTTGATTAAACATATTTATTCCTGGAACTTTTTGATACCACCACCTCGTATATTTATTGTTACACACATCATTGAAAGAACTAAAGCTATAAGTTCACTTATTTATCGAGCCCCATATAATTATGCTTGTATGTCTGTGTGAATGTATCTTAGTGTTTATGTTACGAGTGCATGGACGCTTGATTAATAGGGAAGTGAAAATATGATATCAAAGAAGCACTTAATGTAGGATTTGCGGTCCTTCATAATGTGTAATAATATTTAATTATCACTTAATTAATATGTGTTAACGGCAAAGGATGGTTGATCAGTGTTATCACAATAATAAACATATTATGAATATTGCCTCACGCATGGTAGCTTCGTTAACAATGTCGCGTATTATCACGTGATTTTTGGTTCAGCCACACATCGCGGTACATTTCTTTAATATAGCTAAAAAAAAATCAATGATCTTTGACTCAAAATAGCAGTCGGACACCGCGCTTAAGCTTACCGTATATCTATCTATCTATCTATCTATCTATCTATATAT
>NC_069007.1:15014057-15017019 GCF_001194135.2 Octopus bimaculoides
AAATATTTAAATATCCAAAGTAGACGATGTGTATATCTTCCAATAATTTAAGAATTCAAAGTATAACACTCCGTTTTCAAATTCGAAACGTCAAAAAGTTATTTGTTCGCCAAGACACTTTGATGAAAACCTTGAATTCCTTTGAAATCTCAGTTCTTACTTACAGTCGAGATTTCAGTATAAAAAATTGCGACTTGTTGAGTGAGGGGAATTAATAACGTGTTTATTTCGGTTACACGACATGGCCTTCCCCTAAATATTCCATTGTTGCTTCTATTTATCTTCCTGTCTTTTTAGCACAAAACGTAGATTGATAAAGAAACAGTATTTCTCCCAGGCGATTTCGAAATGAGCAATTACGTATTTGATACCTAATCTTGTACAAATTTGTTGTTAAACCCAATCAATATCTGATTCGTCGTAGACATTCTAACTCTACATCTATATATTTTATTGCTAACTAATTAGTTCCTATCAAAAGAGTAATAACGCCTATGAATGCCGTAATAATCAGCAATATTTCTATAATTACAATTGATTGTATAATTATCATTCACTAATTTATCTATTTTCGAACAAAAGTTATTTGAGCACGATTGGATTTTGTACAGGAAGGTACTTTTACAGCTTTTCCTTTAAAGCGAATATACTACCAATGAACTTAGGAAAATTCTTGCTAACTAATGTGCTTAAGATAAGATTTAAGAAATAAACGAGGCCATTCGCGTCTTAGATACAAACTAATATGACTACCTCGACTTCGACTCATAAGTCTGTTTGTGATAACCTATAGGTTTGCCTAAGATTCATTATAAGCCAATGGCGCTTTGTATGGCGTTCACTAATCTTTATGAATTTACATGATTGTCGATAAAAGTGATAAACTCAATGAAATATTTCTGCCCAAAATATTAGTGATGTTAATAGGGTGGTTAAAATATTTATGCATATAATTTAGAACCTGATTTAAAGGATGAAATATTCCAATAGGTAGAATACAGTTCAATCCAAGCAATTCACATGGTATTTATACTTCCAAAGGGATCCAGACTCTATGACCTTTGATAATGGGATTGTCCCTTAACTAATCCTAGTACACATCGTCTCGTTAGTTTGATTTCTTCTTCCAAGTACACAACAACCTTAAATTTATTATCCTCTTCCTAGTACACATCCTCTCCAAAACTTCACATAACCTTCCCAGTACACATCCAGTAATTCACTAATTTTAAACACTATAAACAGGCCGATTATCTCATCGACCTGAATGGTATAATTTTCCCCCTTACTCACATCAAATAGGCTTTTAGCAGATGTTTTTTCTAAATGGTAACAAAATGTATCACTAATTTTGGAGCACGAATAATCAGACTTCTAACGAAAATTCTTAATCTCTGCCATTGTTTGATCAAAATAAATAGATTTAAGTAGCAACAGTAACGTTATATGGAATTGGATTAAATTGGATTTATATCAATTAGTATTAAATAGCTTTAACAATAGTAACTGTAATACAATAGATGTATAATAATTATTACTATCACCTTGTTTAAAAACTTATCGGAGATACTCTGAATCCAATAAATCACAACAAAGTAATTATTCTACTAAACTAAAGGAGCCTCTTCTCTAATCCCGACTTAATATCATATCTAATAGTATCGTAGTAAATCGGCCTACATCCGACGTGGTAGGCTAATCAGTCGAATAGATGGGTTATTAACAAAATCAGGCCAGTGATCCGTAAGTGTAAAATGATGTGTTTCAGAACGCAGTGATTCCCTGGGTTCCGGGATACGAAGTTTAGAAGTAGTACCGAATTGTAAATTGATGATATCAATTACCCCATTCTGACCTGTCTTACGGTAAACCTTAATGCTTGCATTAAATAAAAGTCACTTGTCAGGCTTCCCTTTGGCCTTTTACTAATTATTAACCAAGTTAGCATGGAAAATCTGATGTTGATTCGTATCTCGTTATTCAAAGCCTGTTCCATGAAATAACCTTTCTCTTTCAGGATATAATTCCGTGAATGAGTGCAAATAATTATCTCGCAAGCGACATCACACTCGCCCGTTTTGATTACATACTGTCCCCATCACGGCAACAAGTGCACTTATTTATTTGTAATTGCCGCGAGATTTACATTGAGCGGGTTGAGCCGACTCCGACCAACAGGTCCACCACTTCTCTAACGAATGCTGACCACATCTAACGTCCCAGCAGCCAAAGTAGTATTTCTGCTTTCGGCCCTATAGATTGGGCATATGCTTCAATGGAGAGCAAGCACGCAAATGCGACGGGCTGTTCTTAGTTTTCGTCTACCAAATCAAAAGGATTGAGACAGCCCAGAATTACAGTAGAATCATATGCGGGAGGTACCACGCCATGGCACTGATGCCGATATCAGGTGGTAAGGAATCAAATCGTGACGACGGCCGTGACAATGGAAGATATTGAATTTTACATTAACTGCGATAACCTATATTGTTTCTCGGAATTCTACAAGAATACATATGTGTGTGTGTGTGTTTGTGTTTATGTTCGTGTGTATGTCTCTGTCTGTGCGTATGTGTGTGCAGGTATATATATATGTATGATTGTATGCATGCATGCATGTATGCATGTATGTATCTATGTATGTACGTATGTTTGTATATAGGCGTTTACATATACAGAAGTGTATGTATGTATATATATATATATATATATATATATATATATATATATGTGTGTGTGTGTGTGTATGTATATTTATAAGTATATATTATGTATATATATTTATATATATGTATACATATATATATATATGCATATACATTTGTTCCAGTGTATATCTGATGCAGTTTGCGCATGTGTATGTTTCTGCGGCTCTCTGCATATGTCTATATATCCATGCATATATACATATGGACACGCATATATATATATATATATATATATATATATATATATATATATA
>NC_069007.1:15021711-15023902 GCF_001194135.2 Octopus bimaculoides
AGATAGATAGATAGATAGAAAGATAGATAGATAGATCGATAGATAGATAGATAGATAGATAGATAGACAGACATATAGATATAGATATAGTGATATATATATATGTGTGTGTGTGTGTGTGTGTGTGTGTGACGGGTTCACGCAACAACGACAATCATATTAATAGTAAAACAACAACAATAATAATAATAATAATAATAATAATAATAATAATAATAATAACAACAACAATAATAATAACGATTTCTTTTATTGGCCACAAGAGCCCAAGACATTGAGGACAATATCGAAGGACGAGTTACACAAAACAAGTTTTTGTAACATGTGGGTTTAACACTAATGAAGGGGAGATACTATTACGTTAAAGAATATAACTGAGGTTATATAATAGAAAGTAGAGAAATAGATAATAAATAAATGTATGAAAAATAGAATCCCCAATTACTTAGAGTAATCCGGGGCAAACCCCACACAAAAATCCTGGATTACTCTGCCATCTCCAAGAAAGTTCCGTCTTCCAGTTTCTTCCTACTGCTTAGAAAAGCATATTCAGAGTAGATCCATTCTCACCAGTTTTGCCACTGTCGACCACCTTTAATAAACACACTGCACAAGGCCAGAAATTTTAAAGGGACTGCTAGTACCTTATATAGAACCCATTTACTGGATGTACTTTATTTGACAGACACTGAATGGACGAAAGCCAAAGTCGACAAAAATATGATTTGAGCGCAGAAAGTCTCGACTGAATAAAGGGAAATGTTTCACCAACGTTTCAAATATTCTGTCATTCCACAACCGTTAAACGACTTTAAATTTTGTGACAAGGCGGGATTGCTTTTTACTTTATTTTATGGTACTTTATTTTAACGAGAGAGGAAATCGATGCCTTTTGAACCTTGAACGCAAAACGATGGAACAAATGAGCATATTTTCCAACGCTCTAATAATTCTGCCAACTCACAGCCTTACACTAAGATTTAACGAGGAAAAATATATTACTCTAAAAGCATAATCAATTACAGAAATTAAAGATAAACTTGAAAATCCTATATTGTAATAAAATACAGAAATACAATATAAAACAGAGTGAAATTAAATATTGATCTGTGATATTGAAAATTCGATATCAAAAGTACGTATTGTAATGAAATACAGGACAACAATAATGGATAGAGTAAAATTCGATATTAAGTAATAATAGTGTAACATATATAATAGTGAAATTGGATTCTATTTTTTAGTTGTTACTTTTATTTCACTACGGCCAAATTGCGTCACACGAAAGGGTTTTAGTTGAACAAATCTGCAACAGTACTTATTTCTATGTTCATGCTTATTCCATCGTTTCCGTTTTAGGGAACTGCAAGTTTATGGGGACCTAAACAAAACAGCATGGTGTGTCGAGCGATGGTGGAGGACAAACGCAAAGACAAAGGCACTACATGGTCCCGGGTTCAGTTCCACAGAGTGGCAACTTGGGCAAGTGTCTTCTCGTAAAGACTGGGACAAGCAAAGCCTTCTGAATAAATTTGGTTGACGGAAACAGAAAGAAGCCTGTCATATATATATATATATATATATATATATATATATATGGGAGAATTTACGAAAAAAACAACAGACGAGGACAGGTGGGGTAAACAACAAAAGGATGATGATGATGATGGCGATGATGATGATGATGATGATGATGATGATGATGATGATGATGATGATGGTGATGGTGATGATTATGATGAGGAGGAGGAGGAGGATGATGACGACGACGATGGTGATGATGATGACGATGTTGATGGTGACGATGATAATGAAGACGACGACGTTCATGACGACGACGACGACGACGATGATGATGATGATGATGACGATGATGATGGTAATTATAATGATATTAATGATGATCCTGATGATGATGCTGGTGATGAAGACGACGGTGATGATAAATAGACAGTGTGACAAGATAAATAATAACAGTAATTAGATAAATGTTGTATTTTTCTCGTCTCGAACCAAATTAAATTTGTAAGGCCTTGTCTCTTTAGAATAAATTGTAAAACACAAACACACATGTATGTGTATTTGGATATATGCATATATGCACGCGTATATTCATGTATCCGTATGTGTCCATATATATGTATATATGTGTATGTGTATCTACGTATATGTGTGTGTGTATGTATGTGTT
>NC_069007.1:15026187-15028504 GCF_001194135.2 Octopus bimaculoides
TATATATATATGTGAATATATATGTGTATATATATGCATATATATATGCATATATATATATATATGTATATATGTGTATGTGTATCTACGTATATGTGTGTGTGTATGTATGTGTTGGTCTATATATATGTATATAGAATGTATGATTAAAGTGATACTCCTTTACTATTTTACATGTTTGAGCCATTTGACTCTGGCCATGCAGGAGCACCGACTTTAGTCGAGCAAATCGACCCCAGGACGTATTCTTTGTCAAGCGATGCTGGAGGGGGGTGAGGGACAAACACCGACACATAAACATACACACACATACATATATAAATTTACAAATGTATGACGGGCTTCTTTCAGTTTCCGTCTACCAAATCCACTCACAAGGTTTTGGTCGGCCTGCGGTACCATGCAGTTGGAATGAACTCGGAACAATGTGGTTGGTAAGCAAGCTACTTACCACACAGCCACTCCTATACGCCTACTAGTTTTTACTAATTTTTGTTTAAAAATGAAATAAAATTTTTAAATTCATTCATAGGTATAGCAGATTATGATTAAATTTTGAATTTATGTAAGAGGACGTAAACAAATATTTTTATCTCATGATGTTTCCCAAACTTTATAATGTGACAACATTATTTAACGTAATTGTATTCGACACAAAATATTTGTTATTATATAGAATGATTTGTAGTTTTAAACTTGTATATGAATGAGGATATTGGGATTATTTCAGTAGAGCTATAAATTCTGTATTAAGTACCATATCATATATTTCTCTTGTGTGTAAACAGGCGCAGCAGTGACTGTGTGGTAAGAAACTTGCTTCCCAACGACATGGTTCCGGGTTAAGTCTCACTGCATGGCACCTTGGGCAAGTGTCTTTACTGTCGACCAAAGACTGGTCAGTGGATATGGTAGATATGGAATATATTTGTGTGTGTGTCTGTGTTTGTCCCACCATCATGGCATGACAACAGATGCTGTTTTGTTTACGTTTCCGTCGCCTAGCGGTTCGTCGAAAATGTTCGATGGAATAAGTACCAGGCTTACAATGAATAAGTCTTGGGGTCGATTTGTTCGGCAAAAGCCCGTGCTCCAGCGTGGCCGCAGTCTACTTACTGAAACATATAAAACAATAAATCCATATCAGTCGAGTAGTCATGAAATTAATAATAATAATAATAATAATAATAATAATGATAATAATAATAATAATAATAATAATAATAATAACAATAATAATAATAATAATAATAATAATAATAATAATAATAATAATAATAATAATAATAATATGGGAATGACAGCGAAACGGGCTGATTACTACCTAGCTCAGATACCAGGAAACCCCAAAATGGCTGAAGTTCAAAAGGTAGTGCTCATGGGAACTGCCCATATCCTACGTAAAATACTGTCTATGTGATCTCAAATTTTAAAGCAAACACATAATTTTCTTATGGTTTCTTAAACATTCACTTGAACAAAACTGTAGAAATCCAAATATATGGTACCCTAGGCATAACACCTACATGAACTTCTAACTTGTTGTCTCTTGAGGTCTCTGGGTGAGACTTGGATCCAACTTGTACAAATGAAAAACAAAAGTCAAACATAAAATAATAATAATAATAATAATAATAAATAGCCTTGATGTCGCACCAGGCAATGGCCCTGATGACTTTGATCTAAACTGTGAGAGAAGTAAGAAGTCGATTGGAAGGTAAACACGAGAGGAAGTGACAATGAAGTTTAGGGGAGCAGTTAGAGCATAAGAGCAGAGGAGAAGAACGAGGTCACCGTGATCAGAATGGATCATCGATTGAACGCGATGGCATCTAGAATTTGTTTACTGCGAGAGAAAGGGAATAGTTTAGACAGATGTTGAGGAATATAATAAACAAAAATAACACTAAATAGAGATACATACATATTGGAAATGACGCGCAGCAAAGAACGTACTCACACAATCACTACTAGGCAAATATATGCATACACCAAAACAAATATTTACACGTTCTACCATTCTTTCTCTATGATTATATATATATATATATATATATATATATATATATACTCTTTTACTCTTTTACTTGTTTCAGTCTTTTGACTGTGGCCATGCTGGAGCACCGCCTTTTTAGTCGAGCAAATCGACCCCAGGACTTATTCTTTAGAAGCCTAGTACTTATTCTATCGATCTCTTTTGCCGAACCGCTAAGTTACGGGGACATAAACACACCAGCATCGGTTGTCAAGCGATGTTGGGGGGACAAACACACACATACATACAAACATACACACACACATACATATACATATACAT
>NC_069007.1:15029329-15029986 GCF_001194135.2 Octopus bimaculoides
ATATATATATATATATATATATATAGTTATATTTACATTTATATATATGGTGGCATATGTGTACGCATGCATAAAAATTACGATCGTTGAGATAACGCAAAACCATGTATAATCTATTACAATGCCAATGTATTCATGGATTTGCATTACGCTTACAGTTATGAATGCATATATATTCGAAACACATTTTTCAGAAATTCGCTTCATATACATACATGCGCAAGACAAGCACGCGCTCACACGCGCACGCTTACACAAGGAATTACTCTGACATATACATGCTTGTGAATGTATATATATGATTACATATACACATACAGATACATATATGATTTTAAGCTTACATACATATATACATGTGCAAACCCATCGAGATATGTAAGTGTATTTATATATATGGTCATACACAAGCTCATTTATACTCATATCTATACATGTTCGTGTGTGTGCGTGTGTATATATATATATGTGTGTGTTTGTGTTTGCACACGCGCACGAAAATATGTGTACGTCGAAACATTCATATATCAATGAATATGCATATAAATATATAGGTGTCATGTATGTATATATATATATATATATATATATATATATATAAACATACATATGATGTATTCCTTCAAACATATATATATATATATATATATATATATA
>NC_069007.1:15030233-15030896 GCF_001194135.2 Octopus bimaculoides
GGAGTTACGTTAAACACTAGAGAATCGCCAGTGCTGGAAGCCACTGCGGAATGTCTTCAAATATTCTGCCCTCGTCGCATCACCTTAATATAAGTATAAATTATTGCTGCATCTTGGGATTCGATTAGCTGAACTGCTTCAGTATTTTCACTGATAATTCAAGTAGTAACTCTGGAATAGATTCCATCGTCTTCAGAATTGATTTCGTAGTTCTGTTGCGTCCAAATTAATATGTGCCATCAAAGCAGTACCCTAACTTTATCGTGTCGGCGTTAGAATCTCTAATTGATTGATAACAGAATATTCGGCGTAAATAGAATGAACAATGATAAAAGAATTTGACTACGTTGTGGGTGTCTGATACAGGGAAATGCATGAGAGATTAAAGGTGTCCATATATGTGTTTGTGCGTGTGTGTATGAGCCTCTGTGTTTGTGTATGTGAGTGTGTGTGAGTGTGTGTGTGTGCGTGTGTGCGTGTGTGTGTGTGTGTGTGTGTGTATAAATATATGTTGGTAAGAAGTTTGCTTCCCAAACGCATGGATCTGGTATCTGTCCCAATGTGAAGAGACACTTTGGGCAAGTGTCCCCTGCTACAGGCACAAAGACTTATAAGTGGATGTGGTAAATGGTAAAAGAAAGAACCCTGACGCGTGTGTCTGTA
>NC_069007.1:15031464-15032358 GCF_001194135.2 Octopus bimaculoides
ACACACACACACACACACACACACACACATATTCTTTTCTTGTTTTACTTATTTCAGTAATTTGACTGCAGCCATGCTAGAGCACCGGCTTCGGTCGTGCAAATCAACCTTAAGATTTATTCTTTGTAGCCTAGTACTTATTCTAAATGTCGCTCTTGCCGAACCACTAAGTTACGGGGACGTAAACACAACAACATAGGTTGTCAAGCGATGGTAGGGACAAACAGACAGACATATATACATATATACGACGGCCTTATTTCAGCTTCCGTCTACCAAATCCAATGACAAGGATTTGATCGGTCCGAGGTTATAGTAGAAGTCACCTGCCCAAGGCACCACGCAGCAGGACGGAACATGGAACCCTGTGGTTGGTAAGTAAGCTACTTACAGAGCCACTCCTGCGCCTATAAATATATATATAAATTCTCAGGGTATCATATATCCGAAAAAGAAGCACACCTTAAAGCACAGAGTAGCAATATTTATTTAAGTAGTTAAGTCTACGTCCAGTCATAGAGTGACCAATGGTTTCTCATTAAAAAAAGCGTTTAGACCCTGTAAAAGTCTCGATTTCATCTTCAGAACCTTACGAGACGCTCACGGGGCTTGGACATTTGTGGATGAGAAACCTTTGGTCATTCTATAACTGGACTGAGAATTAGCTACTTGCGTAGCTAGGTCTAAGTGTTCATATATATATATATATATGTAACAAAGGACGGGCTCATTTCAGTTTATGTTTACCAATTCCACACATAAGTCTTCGGTCAAGCCGTAGCTACAGCAAAGGTGCCACGTAGAGGGTCTGAACCCGGAACCCCGGAACAATGTGGTACTTACTACACAGGTATGTGTGTGTGTATATATATATATATATATATATATATATAT
>NC_069007.1:15033137-15033721 GCF_001194135.2 Octopus bimaculoides
ATGACATATATCTTTAAACATACATATAAATCAATATCGTATATATATATACATATATATGTATATATACACACACAGATCACACAGACATATGTATGTATGTATATATATATATATATTACTGTGTGTGTATGAGTGTTTGTGTATGTGTACGTGTATGTATATGTTTGTCTGAACAAATGCTGCATGTCTAAGCTCATTGATATGCTGGATGCCGAACATCCATGTATATATTATATATTACAGATACAAGCGGACATTTATTCTCTGCATATTGCAAGATGTCGTTATTAAAGAAAGCAGCAAAATGCAAATGTATTGTGGCAAATGTTTATTGTAAATCTTTATAACCATTTACAGTAAACACTGTTCTAGCCACACACACACAGGCTCACATCTATGTATTCATACATACATGCATACACACACAAACACACACACACACACACTCACACACATACACACACACACACACACACACACACACACACATATATATATTCTTCTTTCTTCTGCATTCCGTCGGTTACGACGAGGAGGGTCCCAGCTGATCCGATCAATGGAACAGCTTGCTTGTAAAATTA
>NC_069007.1:15035614-15036064 GCF_001194135.2 Octopus bimaculoides
ATATATATATATATATATATATATACGTATATATATATATAGAAGACGGTACAAATACTGATTTACACCTAAACGCACACACACATATGGATATATATGTTTGTCTGTATGTGTGCGTATGACAATATATCTACACCAAAATACATAAACAAAATCACAGACACGTACATACTTACATACATACATACACACACACACATATATATGTCAGTCAACCTAAGTTGGTTCGTCTGTCTCTGATGTACAGTACAGTCAAGAAATTACGGCGTATGTAGTCATGAAATGATTGTCAATGAATGGGTGTTAATTGTAGCCGTTAGGGGGCGCCAAGTGCACGGAGATAAAGTCAACTTTTTTGTCGTCACAGATATGCTTTCTTCCTGCGAATCCTCTAAAGATTCCGTTATTTTTAACATTTTCTCTTGATCGCACTTTTTTATGACTCCTTTA
>NC_069007.1:15036164-15036292 GCF_001194135.2 Octopus bimaculoides
TAATAATAATGATAACAATAATAATAATAATAATAATAATAGTAATAATAACAATAATAATAAAGATAATAATAATAGTAATAATAACAATAATAATAATGATAATAATAATAATAATAATAATAATA
>NC_069007.1:15037309-15038213 GCF_001194135.2 Octopus bimaculoides
CCATATATATTTACATGCACACATACAGCCGTATATGTAATACGTGCGTGTGTTTTTAAGTCTGTGTGTATGTGTGTGTGCGTGTGTGTGCAGCTTTTGTCCTTGTATATGCACCTCTATGAGCCTTTGGGCGTGAGTGTATCTCTGTGTGTGTGTATGTCTGTGTATACATGTATGAATGTATTTATGCACGTACTTGTATTAGTATTTAGGCGTACGGGTGTGTGTGTGTGTGTGTGTGTGTGTGTGCGTGTATGAGTGTTTGTGTTAAAACAGTCATGCGTGCATATTATCCTTTTCACACTAATTCTGATCACTCCTGCATTTAATTGCGTCTGTAATGTTTTGGAATTCTGTGATTGACAACGATTACAATAACAACAAAACAGTATCGATTACAGCAACGACGACCATAATGTAGAACAATACATCTTACTACTACTACTACTACTACTACTACTACTTACTACAACAGTAACAACAACAACAATATGAAGAATGTCATTGCTAATAATGGGGGAGGGGAATAAAAGATTACATCGACTCCAGTATTTTACTGGTACTTAGTTTATCGTTCCTGAAAGGATGAAAGGCAAAGTCGACATCGGCGGAATTTGAACTCAGAACTTAGCGCCGGACGAAATACCGCGAAGCATTTCGTCCTGCATGCTATCGATTCTGTCAGCACGCTGCCTTAATGATAATGATAATAATAATGATAATAATAATAATAATAATAATAATAATAATAATAATAATAATAATAATAATAATAATAATTATTATTATTATTATTATTATTATTATTATTATTATTATTATTATTATTATTATTATTATTATTATCATTGTTGTTGTTGATATTAGTATTATTATTATTATTATTATTATTATTATTATTATA
>NC_069007.1:15038444-15039420 GCF_001194135.2 Octopus bimaculoides
ATAATAATAATAATAATAATAATAATAATAATAATAATAATAATAATAATAATAATTATTATTATTATTATTATTATTATTATTATTATTATTATTATTATTATTATTATTATCATTGTTGTTGTTGATATTAGTATTATTATTATTATTATTATTATTATTATTATTATAACAGTTGCCTAAAATCAGCCTTGGCAGAATTTGAACTCAGAACGTAAAGACCCCTTCATGGTTTTAAGAAGCCTAATTTCTCAAGATTTGTATTTAGGCAGTGTGTTACATATCCTAGTATCCCCATAATTACAGGTATAAACCTGAACTTGTAATCTGGATAGAGTAGCTCTATGTTCCTCAATAGGTATTTTCTGTTCAGCTTATAGTTGGGTTTTTGTCAACATCCGCTGGGCAGCTGATTTCCAAAGCTGTACACAGTTTCTCTTCTCTATTCCAAAATTACTATGTATGTATGTATGTATATGCGGATGAATGGATGGAGGGAGAGAGGAAGAGAGTGAGAGAAGAAGAGAGGGAGAGAGGAAGAGAGGGAGAGAGGAAGAGAGGGAGAGAGGAAGAGAGGGAGAGAGAGGGATGGCCGTTTCTATGTATGTATAGATTGGTAAGTAGATAGAAAGTCAGACAGATAAACAGATGGAGAGACAGACAGACATACATAAAGACAGACAGATAGACAAGCAGACAGATAGACAGACAGATAGACAGACAGATAGACAGACAGGCAGAAAGACAGGCAGACAGACAAACAGAAAGATAGATAGATAGAAAGATAGATAGATAGATAGATAGATAGATAGATAGATAGATAAATAGATAGATAGAAATAGGGAATAGGGAAGGCGAGTTAAAATTTGAGCGTATAACAGTGAGGTACATACACAAATAATGGTACACATACTCACATACACACCCTACATATATATGCTCGTACATACCCACATCTAAATACATGCACACATCC
>NC_069007.1:15040199-15040884 GCF_001194135.2 Octopus bimaculoides
TTATATTTCACACATTCGTACACATAGCGAAATAATGAGATAACACAGAAAATACACCCATTCGTTCGCTCTATAACATTCAAATATTTAACCACGCATACACACGTTTAAATGTGTATATATGTGTGTTTGTATATATATATATATATATATATATATATATATATATGATTGTATGTATGTATACGCGTGTATATATAGATATTGCTGTATGTGCGTGTGTCTATGTGTCTCTGTGTGTGTATCTCTGTCTGTGTCTGTGTGTTGTTTGTTTGTTTAGTGTGCCAAAGCGTGTATTATTTCTTAATAAACTAGCGCGCCTAATACAACAGGCAATTTAGAAATGGCGCCTGCAAAACATTTATGCTTCAACGATTTAATTTGTGCAGTTAATTATGTATATAGTTTTCAAAGAATGTAACAGACGCACACACACACACAGACACACACACACAAACACACATGCACATGTACACACATATATAGACACACAGTGAATAATAAGGATATATACGTCCTTGTAGTTTTTTGAAATGTGACTATATACACGTAAACAACACAGCACAGATATTAATATATATATGTATACACACACATGAATACACACACACGAACAAACACTCACACACACATACATACATATATATATATATGTATATATATATATATATATATATATATATAT
>NC_069007.1:15042127-15044759 GCF_001194135.2 Octopus bimaculoides
ACACACACACACACACACACACACACACACACACACACACACACACACACATTCATTTCTATAGTCATATATATAGGTACATGTATTTACGTATCTGCGCTTTCTGTGTGCATGTGTGTGTGTGTCTACTTGTTTGATTGTATGTATATGTAATGCACAGATTACGAACGCTTTGTTTAATGTCTCTGTTTATATCACCTTTTCTGTTTTCTTTTGCCATCCAGAATTAAACTCGTTTAGGCAAATCTATGATGAAACATATTCTGGAACACGACCTATTTTTTCTTTAAGTTTAATCTATTTATCTTCTAGATATATATTTTATATATCCTAAGATACAAATGTTCCTTTTGCTCGAGAGAATTTTTCCTCGGAACTTCCTGTATGCGTTTACTCAAACATGTTGTGAGAGTAAAAAAGTGGTTGGCGGTTTCTCTGAGACAACCCTTTGAATACAAAGGCGTGGTTAACATTAGGCGCAGGAGTGTTACAGGTTCTTCAGAACTCTGCTAAACAGATAGAATTACAATGTAATGTAGAATATTGATGACAGGATATTTGAAACATAAATCATGACAGCCATAAAACAAAATGTTGAAACATCCCAAAACATTAAAATTGGCCTGATATTTCATATAAAATATCCCTTTTGGATGTGCTGAATTTTCAAGAGAGAAATACAATCTTCGGCTGGTTTGGTTTTATGTGACTGATTCTCAAATGAGAATCACTGAAGAAATGTGAAGTTTCGTGACGTAGATTGTGTTCCTATGGATGTGACGTACATGCTATGATTTTGGCCATGTATCGTTTTATAAGGAAATTGTTATAAGTGTCTCCTCTACTTCTACACCACGCAACGCTTGCATCAAAGAACATCGCTACAAACAGGCGAGGATCACATTTGTAAATGCATAAATAGGAACAAGGAACTCGATGTCACCACAAACAGTTGGTAATCCGTTCACCAAAGAATATTTTCTCATAAAGGGAAGAAACATATGCCAACAATCAACATCCGGTAAGAATTAAATGAACAATAATATCCAATACATTTCCTCTCGAACAGCTGTGACAGCCAATGAAGCATGATCTCCAGCGCCGAAATTACCATCTCTGAAGACCATACCTTTGTACACATCTTGTAATTACCATACACAAGCAAAACGAATAAGGCAAGCGAGCCGTTATATTTCTCTTTTTGGTGTCTTAACGGGATTTGAAAAGAATTTTTCACCCGAAATATCACGAATCGTTACATGTCTCTAAGTTAACATTTGAATATCACCGTTATTGCTGAGATGAAGGTTAAATGTCCTCAACGTATATTAGTCTTCGCATAACCTTCTTAAACACAGATATTTTCATACACACGCAAACACACAAAAAGAGGCGCTTCCCAAGACACAATGACAGAATCGTTAACAGACCAGGCGAAATACTTAGCAGTACTTCATCTGAAGTTACGTTCTGAGTACAAATTCCGCCGAAGTCGACTTTACCATTCATTCTTTCGGGGTCGATTAAATGAGTACCAGTTACGCACTAGTGTCGATGTAATCGACTTAATCCCCTTGTCTGTCCTTGTTTTCCCCTCTTTGTCTATCGTCCTGTGTGCAATAAAGATATATATAACCGTGTGTGTATGTGTGTGTGTTTTATCAGCGTTGATGAAAATCGATTACACACAAGGAGGAATACCCTTAACAATTACAACTTAATTTTACATACTTCCGCTCTATTATTCATGTTGCTTGTCGCTTATTAAGGGAATTATAAAATGAGAGTTTGGTCAATTTATTCGACTAAATCCATTCAACGCTCTGTAGCTACTTGGCCGTATTGTAACGATTGCATGTGGAAAATGAAAAAATAATATAAGCATGATTCGAAGGTGATTATATGGTGTTACGTAGTCGATGGAGCTAATATTTAGGGGGTATCTTATGGCTTCGTATATTTCATTATCTGTGTATGAAATTACTTAAAGTGGTTGTTTGTGACAATTTATTAATATTTATATGCGGCTCGTTGTCAACTGTGAAACACAAGAATTAGTAACAAGTTAAAGAATCAGAAAAGAAACTATATCAAGACAACACCTATATATCAAACGAAACGAGAGAACATAATCCGTGGATACGCAGTACCTATATATCACACTGGAAGTCGACGAATTTAATATCGTAACAGACCCACAGCTATAGACTAATCAACTCATCGAAAGACAAATTAGATACAGTGAACAAAAATATCGTAGGAAATGGCATCTAGGAAATTAGACAAGTGACAGAGACGAATGTAATGGAACAACCTGACATTCGACTTTGACACATTCAATGACACAAAGAATAAAAAAGAAAAGGCAGATAATTCCATGTTGTAGTTTCTACGCGTTGATCGAAAAAAGAAGAAAAAAAACCTCCTGATATAATTATTGGATATTTGCAAAAAGTTTACACTACTACGAATACGCATTGTAATGCAATTGTAAAATATTAACCTACTCTTTTACAAGTGCCTTCTACTATAGCCTCGGGCCGACCAAAGCCATGTGAGTGGATTTGGTAGACAGAAACTGAAAGAAGCCTGTCGTATATATGTATATATATATATATATGTATATATATAT
>NC_069007.1:15046767-15048669 GCF_001194135.2 Octopus bimaculoides
TATGCATACACACAGATAGGCACATGGACAGACAGACAAACAGACAGATAGATAAATATATGAATGGGAGGAAGTGATAAGTGTATAGATAGAAAGATAGATGGATAGAGAGAGAAAGACAAATACATGAAAATAAATAAAGGACAAAAAAAAATAGTATACCAATTAGTTCTCTTAAATGACATAGCAACGACTTTATCTCGCGTTTATTAGATTTCAAGTGCAGATGTGTGGATATTCGTGCCCAAGGCTTTCGTCCGTAGAGATGCCTATCTCTTTGTGTGCGTGTGCGTGTGCGTTTTTCATTTTTGCCTGAATGTCTATGTATGTGTTTATGCGTGTGTGGTCGCTTTGTTTAATGTGGTTGGCAGGTTTGGTATGTGGACGTGTGCGATGGCAGCTTAGTTGATATAAGATTCGTCATTGTTCTTTTATTTGTCTCGAAACACCTGTATGTAACTGAAAAATCTCTATAATTCATACGATGTGGCAACGAATCAAGAGAAACAGCACCTATTCTGTCCACAACAAACACACATACACACACACACACTCACATACACATACATACATACATACCCACATTCACTTTAGTCACCTTTAATGAACATGGTGCACTCACAAGCGGCTTTACTACTCTACATATTCACAGCCAAGAAGTAACTCTCGTGTTTTTAATAATCACGTAGTGTATGTTCCAGAGAAAATTCTATATATGTACGTGAGTGTGTGTGAGTGTATTTATATATATATGTGTGTGTGTGTGTGTGTGTGTGTGTATGTATGTATGTATATATATATGTGTGTGTGTGTGTTTGTGTATGTGTATGTGTATATGAGTGGGTGGAGGAAATTTTCTTACTTCAAGCGTATCGCAAAGAGCCTTGCTGGAGAGGCCCAACGTTCCGTGTTCATTTACAAGTCCACAGGACTTAGAAAAACTGAAGGAGAGTTGCCATAAGCGTGTGAATCTCTTATATATATACACATATATATATATATATATATATATATATATATACATACACTCACAGAGTGCAGTGACTATATTGTCGTCTACGATACACAAAACGGAAAATAACACTGATATCCTATTTTAACAAATATATTTACCAAAATTACATTAAAATACCTTGAAATATCAAAGGGTAAATTTATTCAATAAAATCGCCATTGGCTTCAACCATGGCCTCCAGAAGACTTCGGAACCTTCTGCAACTTTTCTGGACGGTCTGTCTCTTAGTTTCAGTTGGTGAATGCTGCCACAGTCCTGGCCTTCAGTTCATATTTGGTGTTACAAGAAGTCTTGTTGGTCTCCCGTTCAACTGCGCCCCACACATACTAATCAATAGGGTTATAGTCTGGGGACTTAGGTAGCCAGGTGTTGGGAGTGATGTGGTTGCAGAAATTGTCTGACAGCTATGACTGGGGTCTCCTGCTTGTATGGCATGGTGCAGAGTCCTGTTGCCAAACATAGAGTGTTCCCCACACCACCCTCTTGGCCCAAATGGCAGCCCTACCTCTTCCAGGCCTACGTGTTGAGTGTAAGGTGGTGTGGAAAGATGAATGAAGGCCGAAACACGATGATGTTGACTGGATGTTTGATTTTTATCACTTTCAGTACATGTTTGGTGACACGGCAAACCAACCATTGTCCTGTGTGTTTACCCTCTTTCTATATCGGAACTTCCAGCACGAATGCCGAGCAATACATCATGTCATTACTAAATTTGTGGCAGAATGAATTGCGTCATGGTGGTGTTTTTCTCTCAGACGGTGCCCAAAATCAAAAACAAGCAATACACATGCGCGACATATAGAAATATAAATTGGTGACAATTTACCTATGGAACCCTGTATATATATATATATATATATATATATATATATATATATATATAT
>NC_069007.1:15049251-15051161 GCF_001194135.2 Octopus bimaculoides
TAGATAGATAGATAGATAGATAGATAGATAGATAGATAGATAGATAGATAGATAGATAGATTTAGATAGATATAAACATAAAACTATGTTTACATATATTTATATATTTATGTATACGTGAGTATGTATATATATCTATATGTGGATATATATCAGTCCTGCTTTTGTACAGTGTGTTGAAGGACGTAAAAGCTATCAGTTCTCTACGTCCGTCTTCGGGCCATATAAGAAATCTCTCTCTCCCTCATTTTCTTTCTCGCTTTCACACACATCCACACATACATACATACACACGCTCACTCACATATAGGCACACACAGGCACACACAGGCACACTCACACACAGACACACACACACACACATATACACATATACACACACCCACTCACATTCCGTAAATGGTACTTGAATACGTTCATAATATTTGCTCGTCGTGTCATATTTTCATCTCTCTTTCTACTTCTAAAACTGCTTCTACCTCTCCTTCTAACTCTGCTTCTGCTACCAAAAGTGAATCTTTAGATTTTTAGCTGCAGGAAATATAATCCAATTCCTTGCGAAAATTCACATGTTGTTGCAATGATTGATACGGTGCAATTTCTTTCTATAATGTTTCACAGTGATACGCAGCATGTATGATGTGAGTTTGTAACAGCACATGGCATTAATCATCGCGACCTCCACAAGCTGCTTCCTGGCACCCATTATTCCATTCTCACACCGTCTTTCTGGCTTTTTCGCTGTTTAGTCTAACGGATGATTGATTGGTTGTGTACAAATCGATGTTATTTTTCGTAAATATATCTTAGTGTGGCGGAAAGAACAGCAAAAACACTAAAACAAAAATACAAAGGAAAGATGAAGAAAGCTAGTATGTCTAAACAACAGAAATGTGCAGCGAACGCTTACTGCAATGCCATGTGCTGTGTCTGATAAAAACCACTCAGATGATGTTACGATTGTTGCCGCCATTGTTGTTGTTATTACTGTTTGTTATTACTGTTTGTTATTACTGTTTGTTATTACTGTTATTTCTACTGTTGATTGGTTGATTGCCTTTCCGCCATAATCCAGGTTAACTCAGATCGAACAGACCTATCACCAAATGCATCCGAACTGTGACCATCCCGACTTATTAAAACTAGCGCGGACAGTATTCTATTACATGTATTTCTTTTATAAACCTACGGTGCGATTCTTTTTACTTCTTCACTTGTTCCAATCAGTGGATTGCGGCCATGCTGGGGCACCGACTTGAAGTGTTTTAGTCGAAGTAACTGGCCCCACAGCTTGAATTTTAAGCCTGGTTCTTATACTGTAGATGACGTAAACAAACCAGAATGTAAAGAGGCAGATGAAAACCTGTCAAACATTTTGTCCGATTCTCCAACGATTCTAACGATTCTACTAGCTTGCAACCCTTGCAGTTATAATATTCCCAACTATAAGTACAAGGCCTGTGATTTGTGGAGAGGGGTTTAGCCGCATACAACGACCCCAGTTACTTATTTCATCGCCCACGAAAGGTCAAAGGGCAATGGCGACCACGGCAGAATTTGAACTTAGAATATAATATATCGAAGGCGTTGAGCGGGCAGAAACTTTAGCACGCCGGGCGAAATGCTTAGCGGTATTTCGTTCTGAGTTCAAATTCCGCCGAGGTCGACTTTGCCTTTCATCCTTTCGGGGTCGATAAATTAAGTACCAGTTACGCACTGGGATCGATATAATCGACTTAATCCCGTTGTCTGTCCTTGTTTGTCCCCTCTATGTTTAGCCCCTTGTGGGCAATAAAGAAATAAGAATATAATATATGGAAATAAATGCCGCTCAACCTTTTGACCAACATGTTAGTGACTCTACAAGCTCGCTGACCTTGAATAATAATAATAATAATAATAATAATAAT
>NC_069007.1:15051335-15051971 GCF_001194135.2 Octopus bimaculoides
GCTCAAGGCCTGGTATGTTAGAGGAGGGAGCTAGTCGCTGAAATCTGTCCTTCAGCATTCGACACCTAGTTTTTTTTTTTTTTTTTTTATGGAGTCCGAACAGATGAAAACAAGTTCGACCTTGGTGGAATTTGAACTCAAAACGTAATGACGGACGAAATTCGGCTAAGCATGCGAAGGATTGTACGAGCACGCTGTCCTTGTAATAATAACAATAGTTTTAAATTTGTTAATGATTCGTTCACAGTAGTTCGTCTGACTGCGTAATTCTCACACGCTATTTTCATTAGAACCCAAATTATAAATCCATTTATTTATTAAACAGCAATTTTTATACTTTCCGCTGGCCTGTTGTTGACGATGATATTTCGTGGATTGCAAACAATCTGCCTAAATCTTTTATTGCATCGCTTAATCAAAACCGTAAGAGCAGCGGCCGTCACGTTGTACAAGCTGCTCCGCGATTAATTAGGAAATGATACGAGGCAGAAATCATTCGCCATTACCGCCGCCAGCAGCCATATATTCGCTTCGTTTTCGTAATTGTTGTTAGCATAAAGCTCCAACTAAGCCGTTATAAACGAGATTTGTAATCCAAGCGTTCCAACCGCGCTCATTTCGTCTATTCGTGTATTA
>NC_069007.1:15053732-15056074 GCF_001194135.2 Octopus bimaculoides
TATATATATATATAAACACGTGTGTGTGTGTGTGTGTGTGTGTGTGTGTGTGATTCTGTGTGTTTATCAGAACTCCACACGGTTTCACAACTAGTTTTGGTGTATTTACTCCCCGTTAACATAGCGGTTCGGCAACAGATGCATGATAGAATAAGTTTGGCATTGATTTTGTTCGACTAACCTCATATACATAGGTCGGATCTGCAGTATGGCCGCAGCCCAATGACTGTAGCAAGCAATATATAAAAGATATTGCAACGCAGCATAGAACCCAGGCAACAATGGTTACACAACGATTATCACATTCCATCTCCTTCCCTATAATATATCGTTTCGTGGATTTCCATAATAGATTTTCATGGTACTCTTGGAGAAAGGGAGAAATAATTCTTTACAAACATATATCTGGGTATAGTTAAATTAATTTCCTAGTTAATTAATTAATTAGTAAACGTAATTAATGGATTAATTAATAATTAAACCATTCTCTAAACTTGGAATCGGGATTTCTCAATCCTACACGCTTTTACATGCAAGTATACTACCAGTTGCAGATATTTTCTCTCTTTTTATTCACATTCATACATATATGCAGAGGAATGGTAATACACACATATGAGATAGACGGATAGATAGATAGATAGATAGATAGATAGATAGATAGATAGATAGATAGATAGATAGATGGATGAATGGATGGATAGTTACATAGATAGATATATTTTTATTATGGCCACACAGGGCTAAAAATAGAAAGTGGACAAAAGACACAGTAGAGCTTTTCTTGGGGGGTGGCAAAAAAAGGAAGGAGGGGAAGAATTTCGATAAAAAGGGATCGTGAAAATAAGAAAACATGGGGAAAGCCGATCAATAGGGATCGTGTATCACAGTCAATGTAAAGGGGGGGGGGTAGACAGACAGACAGACAGGTAGATAGATAGATAGATAGCTAGATAGATAGCTAGATAGATAGATAGATAGATAGATAGATAGATAGATAGATAGATAGATGCAAGAATAAAAATGTAAGACGGACAGGCAGATAGCTGCGTGAAGGGATCGATAGATTGAAAGATAGACACACAGGTTGATAGACATAGTGTGATAAATAGATAGATCTATTCGTAGATAGAGCAATCGATATCGAGAAGACAGATAGATACACAGAGAGAAAGATAGACAAGGAAACAGAAAATCAGGAAGATAAATAGATAGATAGAAGGTGGGATCGATAGATAGATAGATAGATAGATAGATAGATAGACAGATAGATAAATAGATAGTCACACACACACGACATGAAGCAACATGCCAATGTGAACCAATCAACAAACCAATATCTGCAATGAAATTGTTCCTCTAAATATATTGAATTTTGTGTTTCTTGAAGCTAGTCCAATCCCAAACACACCGCGTTCGCACATGTTTGATTAATTTGACGAGATGCACATTGTATTAACACCAATATGGCTAAGTATTCCAAAGTCACATGTTAGTTCTATGTTATTCTCTCGTAGAAATAATTTACAATAAATAATGCGTTAAAAAGTCTATGGAGAGAATAAGTCGAAGGTTGTCTTTGTGACACGAAACCACATCTCCTGTGAACATGACATGCTTTCTACCATCGGACTGAAACAATCCGTGCGAATTGCACTGTTCCTTTTTAGAAACATTATTTGTAATTCTTAACACTCTGTGGTATATGTTACTGACGCCATAAGAGAAGAAACGATTCGAAGAGGCATGAATAATTAATTCTTTCTTGAAAAGCTTTGACTCGAAGGAGAGAAAAGGATTATTCCGTGCTGTGCAAAATTTTCTAAATTCTTACACGCGCACACATACACAACATGTATGTATTTATACATATATGTGTGTGTGTTTCTATATATACATCTAATAATAATAGTGATCATGATAATAATGATAATAAATAATAATAATTATTATTATTATGTATATTTATATGTGTATGTGTGTCTGTGTGCATATATGGGTACAGGATGTCACCAACTGTGCAAACAACATGAAATACGTAAACTGCCCCAACAGTTTTTTGCAAGCCGAGATTAGTGTCCAATGAAGGAGAGGTTAGCATGGGTGACAGTCGTCGAATTTGGTTCGATTTCGATTTCATTTGCCTCAACAGCTCCTCGCAATACACACATACGTATGTTCTTATATATATATGCGCATACTCATACGAGAGGTCCGCACGAAACGTGAAATCCTCTTTCTTTTCTTTCCTTTCCAATAACACTGTACTTATTCCACGTCCTCGCGTTGTTTTTCGTGTTTTCCCTTGCTTGTTCATGTTTGAATTAAGTACATACATACAC
>NC_069007.1:15056433-15057863 GCF_001194135.2 Octopus bimaculoides
ATATATAGCTAAGCATGTTATGTATGTAGTACCTGTTTAGCTGTCTGAAATAACATCAATATATACTTTGTGTGTTATTCCCTATCTTCTTATTAACTCTCTCAGATGTTACTATTTTCAATTTTTACCCTTTATTGTTCAAATTACTCTGTTAAAACTAATGCTATTTCACTCGAATTGTTTTCCATTAATCTTCTTATTAACCTTGTCAACGTTAGTCATGGTATCCTGCCAAAAGCCTTCAAGAAATCGAGAAAACCTAGGCTTAATAGCCTGTTCAATTCATTTGCCAACATCTGAATATCGTTCGTTAAGATTTTGATATCACAACTTGTCCTTCTTCCGAAACATCCTTACTCCTTCTGCGGTCTTTTGTGAACACTTGGTTAAATTCTGCTCAAAATTGTATCTGGAGAGCACCTTCAAGACTATATTTGACATTGAAATATCCTTCTACTTCGCACGATCACGCATGTCATTATTCTCAAGTAATTCAATTAAAACTCTTCTCTTCCATACTGCAGGAATTTCAGCTGTCTTTTAGATGCAATTAACTAGGTTTGTTGAGAACAACTGATGCTATGATTCTTTCAGCTTTTCCCATCTGAGACGGGAATCATTCTACAGGGGGAGCGCTTTATAATGATTTAATTGCTTTATATCCTTTACCATCCCAGCTACATGAACTGTCCCCATTTTATTATCAAAACCCTATTCAACTGGAGTATTTTCTTTCATTTGCGCTCTGTTAATTTTAGTGAGGTTGCACTTCGGTCCCTATGGCATATATGTCATCGATAACTTATCTCCACTGTTCTCGATGTTGCGCAATTTCTACAATTTCGCTCCCGTTGGATCTCTGCTTCGGTCTTGCAGCTTCCTTGCCGATTCTGTTGTACTACGTCTCGTTTTCCTTGAAGGAAGGTTTTCCTAACCCAAGTATTTCTACTTATCAATACCCATCGACGCTTTTGTACCTGCCTTTTATTCAGGGTAGGGTTGTTGGGCATAGAAAAATCCATATCCATTTCGAACTGTAATCGTGTCTGTTTCCTTTAAACTCTCTTACATGGAAGGTCATACGACAAAACTTAGCTCTCAGGGTCATTGGCCCACAGAAGCCACCACGCTGGAACGAACGCTGGACTTTGTAGTGGATCATGTTATGGGAGTAAACCATTATATGTCTTTAGTTTCATCAGATTCCCCTCTCTCGTATATCTTTAATAAAGAGTATTTAGTTTCTTTCTTAATTGAGCTAAAATTTTAACTAATTAATTAATAAACTAGAATTGCCCTGCTTCCACCGAAGTTTGAAACGGTATTGAATTCTTCTTCTTCTTCTTCTTCTTTTTCTCCTTCTTCTTCTTCTTCTTCTTCTTCTTCTTCTTCTTCTTCTTCTTCTTCTTCTTCTTCTTCTTCTTCTTCTT
>NC_069007.1:15059088-15059748 GCF_001194135.2 Octopus bimaculoides
ATGGTAAAATTGAAAAGTCTTCGTTTTGGCGCGCTAATTCCAGGAATATATCCGCAGAAAATATTTACTGCGTCGAATATATTCAGTATGAGAACATGAGTAATGTCTTGCCCGCTCACGTTTTTCGTATGCTGCTATATTTCATGTTGAGAACTTTTTAGGTCTTAATAGACACACGATGTGATCTATTTCTAGCGCATTAATTGTCCACGTTAGTGGTCGACGTTATTTTTTTAAATATATATATATATATATATATAGATAGATAGATAGATAGATAGATAGATAGATAGATAGATAGATCGGTATACCAGCATATTGTTTAAGTCATAATATTTTTGAAATTTCAAAAGATATTAACTATTTCTATTTAACTGTCAATCTCGAAGCAGATAAAGCTATACATAAAAGCTTGTAAATACTATAATATTAAAATATCTTGCACAGTAAAATCGGAAAGCTTTCAAACGTTCAGGCAGACAGACAAACAGACAGACAGACAGACAGACAGACAGACTGACTGACTGATAGACAGACAGACAGACTGACTGACTAATAGACAGATAGATACACATGTATAACTATATATATTTATATATATATGTATTTGTATGCGCATGTATATTTCAGTATGCGTGTACATATATACATATATATATA
>NC_069007.1:15061758-15064114 GCF_001194135.2 Octopus bimaculoides
TATATATATATGTATGTATATGTATATATATGTATATATATATATATTCTTTTATATGGTTCGGCCTTGAAGCTGCGACCATGTTGGTGCACCGCAATTGTAATCAACTTTTAATTGGCCAATTCTATACGTTTGGCTTTTGGTGATGGTGGGATTTTGACAGCACTGCTCTCTTTTGCGTTTCCTGCCTTGATATTAGTCAAGCGGTCAAGTTCTTTCTTGAAAACATCTACTACTTGATGGGAATCCCTCAGATGATTTGGCAAGGAGTTAAATAGCTGTGAACCCTTGAATCCCAAGCTATTGCAGTACATTGCATATCGTTTTTGCGATAATGACGTATCTATAAAGAGTTAGTATCTTGAAATGTTGAGGCTGCTGTTAATCACATGATGTCTTCGCCGGAAATTAAAATATAATCTACATTTTCGTTTGCATCTCAGAGTTTTAAGATCTTTACTACCCCGTTTGTTTATTGGGTATTGCGTATTTCCTGTGGTTCAATTCAAAATGCATAGCTTTCGAATTGCGATCTGATGTAGGGATCATTATTCCAATAAGGGCTGCTCTTCAGGTTGATCTTATTCTCTTTTTCAAGTCTTCGGGAAACATATCTATCTACAGTCTTTTTTTAAATTTCTTTTGTATGTTCAGTGATTCACATCCAGGTCTTCTTTGTATATATGCATGCCTCCTATATGATCGTAAGATTGTGGTTTCGATTCCTGGACCGGGTGACGCGTTGTGTTCTTGAGCAAAACACTTCATTTCATCTTGCTCCAGTCCACTCAGTTGGCAAAAATGAGTAACGCTGCGATGGACTGGCGTCCCATCCAGCTGGGGAGCACATACGCCATTGAAACCGGGAAACTGGGCCCATGAGCCTGGCTAGGCTTTAAAAGGGCGCATTTATCTTTTTTCTATGTATGTATGTATATATGTATGTATGGATCGATGGATGAATGGATATTTTATTGAAGAGGATTTATGTTTTATTGTATTATTTGTGTTGTTAGTTGTAAAACTTCATTGGCCGTCTTAGCTCTTCATAAAATCTATGTCACTTCTAGATATTTTTCCTTAAAATAAAAATTGCAATCCTGAATTGTTTAACTGTTTAATGTTTTCCATTCCTTATTCAGAAGTCAAAATCTCTACGTTTGCTGATTGCCTAAACATGTTGTTTCTCAGTAAGGTGTACAATGTTCTGCTTGCTCTTTTTACTTGCTTGTCTCTAATTCACCGGTCGGTTCACTAGGAATCTTGTAACGACCTGTCAGTTACGTCATTCCTATTTTGTTGTGTTATGAAAGTCTATCTGCGTCAAACATGAACTGTATTGGTTTTATCACAGTTGTCTAAAGATATATTTCATTTGAATGAATAAATTTTTGGCTTGACATATCGTTTCTATTTCTAAATAATCATACTTTATTCCATGAGTGAATTTGTTCATAACTATGATTTGCTATTCCCGTAGCTCGAGTATTCCTGTGTATTTTCGTTTTTATGCGTCATCAGAGATTTAATCACTTCACATTTTCGATGCAGTTTTGCAACTATATTTATTCTGATGTATGCAAAATAATATCTATTAATTTCTTATTTGAGTAAGCACATTTGTGATGGTTTTGTATATTTAATATGTTTGTAGAGTAAAGAAAGTGAATAACACAAACCAGTTATTAAATTATACCAAAGAATATTTTCCCGTATGTATTTATATTTATCTTTATATCATATCACCATTTAGATGCAAATGTACTTCGGAAGAGAGGTAACAAATTCGCAAAAATGTTGGGGAACGAGTGTATGCGGTGTGAGTGCCTGATTCGAAGGTGTTGATACTTAGTCCGTGACAGATATTGCTCACCTGCCTCACAATCTGCGCTTTACTGTTGTTGGTTACTAATTTTCGTGAAACTCTTTTGAACAGCTATGCATTGCATCTTATCTGGGCCATCATGCCTCCACAAACGGAGCACACAGTCGGTTACAACGACGAGGATCCCTGATGATACGATCAACGGAACACTTTGCTCATGAAATTAACATGCAAGTGGCTGAGAAATCCATACGCACGTGTACTCTTTAAAGTAATTCTCAGGGAGATTCAGAATGTGATAAGGCTGGCCCATTTCAAATACAGGTACAACTCATTTTTGCCAGCTGAGTGGACCGGACAACGTGAAATAAACTATCTTGCTCAAGGACACAATGCTCCGCCCGGAATTGAACACACGACCTGTTCTTTTTTCCTTGTCCTTCTAATTGTTGTTTCTCCCGTCTGCCTTTGTATCTTCAATCTGTCCGAACGTTTTATTGTTTTATTGTCCTCTATTGAGTTTTTGTTCCA
>NC_069007.1:15064384-15068165 GCF_001194135.2 Octopus bimaculoides
TATATATATATATATATATATATATATATATGCCTCTCTGTGTGCGTACAATGCCTTTGTAAGTTTTATTCTTGCAATATTTTCTATCAACACTAAAACAGCGTACTTGCCGTGCTACTTTCTCTAACAACGGCAGCTGCTTCTACTACGGCCGCCATTACTGCTGTTACTTTCTTCCATCACTACGACTGCTGTTGGCTCTATTACTGCTCCTGTTCGCTTCCTTCGTTCAATCGATGTCTTCTTACCTCAACATAAGTGTACTTAACCACATAAATGTGTGTTCAATATCTGATTGATTAGCTGCCGGCTTAGCTAGATTAGCTTACAGATTGTTCCTTGATTCTCATTGTTCTTCCCACCAATAAGTTTACTCCCATTATTTGTAGTATTACAATTATTGGTAGCATTGTTGTTGTTATTATTATTATTATTATTATTATTATTATTATTATTATTATTATTATTATTATTATTATTATTATTTGTTGTTGTTGTATTATTATTGTCGTGTTTACTGCAGCTATTAATGCAGCGATTATAATTTTTATAATTATGTTTACCATCGTCAACATCATCATCATCGTCACTAGCATCATCATCGTCGTCATTAGCATCATCATCAGCATCATCATCACCACTACCACCCCATCATCATTGTCATCATCATCGTCATAATTTTTATTCTTATTCTTATTCTTCTTATTATTTTGTTATCTTCTTCTTTCAATTTTGCTTCCAGTTATTGCCGAGTGTCTTCCCAACACCCAGGGCAAAGAAACTCACCATATACATTGGTGAGCAATTAAAATCTACACACCGGATTGTTCATTTACTATATCATGTGATAGAAGAGCAAAGACAGAGAGAATAAGGAAAGAAGGTAAAAAAAGAAGAAAAAGGAAAAAGTAACGAAAGAACATATAGGGAAAAGAAGGAAGGAAAGAAAATCCAGTTGTCGTTGCTTTGTTTGATACGAATTCTTCCAAGCCATATACAGAGACTTCAAATAACGAGTTTAGTATGGGTGTTATTTATGATTAGCAATGATATATTTCATGGAAAGGAGACGAAATTGCGAGGATTAAGTTTCTGTTCCATTAACAACGTATTCGTGTTTCAAAGGGTTTTTAAGAGTATAAAATACTCTCAAGTTAACAGTATTTTTCTTGTGATGTGATCAATAGCGACAGTAACAATATTTTGTAGTTCCGATATTTTGGGGTTTTCTGATACTTCACCATAGTGTTTAAGAGCGCAATTTAGCACGCTCCTCTAAAGCTCCGATGACCACAGGTACAGCTGTCGTTCTTAGATGTCACGCTAGCTCTGGTTCGAGATCCTTGTATAAATATTTATTTAGTTTTTCAAAAGTTGTTTTCTTTTTTTTTTATATAGATGTGTTGCAGTCTGCTTGGTTAGACATATCTCTGAGCAGACATCTTTTGTCAACATGATTTCAACCACAATATCTCTTCTATTTGCCTGTGTAGCATTATCAATTTGGATATTAAAATCCCAAAGAATTATGATATCTTTACACTAAATTTCTACTACATTGGCATGCGTACGTTTCCACCGGTTCTTATCGTATGAGAATAGAAACTTACAGCATGCGATCCGGTGTAAATACTGACCAAATTTATGAATGGCGATTAATATGAGCATTTGAGATTAACATAGATTATCCAGACATGAGTTGCTTAATTGTTTCTCTGGTTGTGCCACAAGGTAGGATCAGCATCATTGACTTGGTAGGTTCTGGGGTGTAGACACAGCTTTTGAGCTTCTTCTTCTTCTTCTTCTTCTTCTTCTTCTTCTTCTTCTTCTTCTTCTTCTTCTTCTTCTTCTTCTTCTTCTTCTTCTTCTTCTTCTTCGTCTTCTTCTTCTTCTTCTTCTTCTTCTTCTTCTTCTTCTTCTTCTTCTTGCTTTTTACCTCTACCTCTTCCTCTTCTTGTATTTCTATTATTATTATTATTATTATTTGTAGTAGTAGTAGTAGTAGTAGGAGGAGGAGTAGTAGTAGTAGTAGTAGTAGTAGTAGTAGTAGTAGTAGTAATAGTAGTAGCCAATGGAGCATCGTGAAATAAAGTGTTTTGCTCAAGAACACAACGCGTTGCTCGGTCCAGGAATCGAAACCACAATCTTACGATCATGATGTTGACACCACAATACAACTGTATATTCAAAAATTGATGTAAATAAAGAATATCACTAGAATATCCTGGTAACATCTACGCTTCAACTTCATGCTTTATTTTCCACTTAAAGGTATGCTGAGATGCAACAACTATGAGACAAAGATTTACGAAATTATTCTTTATCCTGAAGGAAAATAATTCATTGAAGCTTATCAACTACCACTTGGTGTATGTATAACGAATATTGTCCAAAGATATTTCACTAAAATGTCACCTTAATATTTTAGACAAAATTGATATAAAATATCCTCTTTGACATTCATCGTCTCTCGCTGGCAAATATTATGAACATACATATGCCTGTTCCCAAGGACATTCATGTTTGCATGATGTGCTAGATATTGCAGCCAATTTCCTTTACATCAACCCGAAAAATACAACCAATATAATGAAAACAGAAACTTCTGTATATATAATGCAGCTATCTAACTTAGTACATATATTCCACATAATATACACACATATACATGTGTGTATGTATGTATATATATATATATACAATTAAATAAAATAATATGGGAATAATTTTTGCTATATCAATTTATTTTCGGTATAATAATTGTTTGTTATGGTTTTTAATATTACATATTTTAGAATGATATTGAAAGAAAGTATTCAGTTTGTTAAATTAAATATTTGTAAAAGAATTTTATTTTTTAATACTAATTTACTATTTATGAAATAATAGATATAAAAATAACTGTATCGATGTCACGAGAGAACATACATGCAACGCTAAGGGTTGTGTTGCGTTACAATTTTGTATTCTTATCTATTGCAATTTACATTAATATTGTTGAAGAATGTGTTATTCTTCCAGATAATGAAGGAAAAGAAAACTTTTTCCCATGTATATCATTTCTATAATGAAGCATGCTTTGCAATCACCACGTTTCGATTTAGTCCCACTGCGCTCCACCTCAGGCAAGTTACCTTCTTGTCAATCGTTGTGTGTGGATTTTATAGATGAAGATTGCGTGGAAGTCGGTCGTATGTATGCACGTATGTATATATGTGTTTATTTTTGTTTATTTATCTGTGACTCAATGCTTGGCAACTCGCAGTGGTTAGCTTACATCCCTGTAACCTAGCAGTTCAGCGAAAGAATCCAATAAAATGATTACCAGACTTAAAATAAGTAATGGGACCGATTTATTCCGCTAAACACTTTAAGGCGATGCTGTATCATGGCCATATTCCAATGGCTGAAACTAATAAAAGATGAAAAATACAAAAGAAAAATAGAAAATATTTGGTTATGGAAATAATATTTAATAATTATAGTCAAAAAATATCTGAAATTTTGAAATTATATCATAATTAATATTCAGTTTTTTAAATTAAATATTATTTTTTAATCGCCAGTTTTAAAATTACTATTTGGGAAAAAAATGGCTAAAATTTGCGTATCAGAGTCGCATGCGACCAGAAGAGGCAAGGCGTGGTGTTTTCTTAGACATCATAATTAATTCACTCAAATATACGCGTGTCAACGAATGCGAAAATACGAATAAGCATCGCTAACTCTGTCTTGGAGAAATAGTATAAATACAGGAACAACGTTTGTCACTCCCTGAAGA
>NC_069007.1:15068175-15068677 GCF_001194135.2 Octopus bimaculoides
CAACCGATGCTGGTGTATTTACGTCCCCGTAACTTAGCGGATCGGCAAAATAGACGGATAGAATAAGTACTAGTCTTACAAAGATAAATCCTGGGGTCGATTTTCTCGATTAAAGGCGGTGCTCCAGCATGGCCGCAGTCAAATGACTGAAACAAGTAAAAGAGTAAAAGAGTAACAGATATATTTAGACACCAAATTGTTATAGACAGACAGATATATATAAAGACACACAGACAGACAGATATATATAAAGACAGACAGACAGAAGGACCCAACATCGATTGACAACTTATGCTGGTGTATTTACGTCCCCGTAACTTAGCAGATCGGCAAAAGAGACAGATAGAATAAGTACTAGTCTTACAAAGATAAATCGTGGGGTCGATTTGTTCGACTAAAGGCGGTGCTCCAGCATGGCCGCAGTCAAATGACTGAAACAAGTAAAAGAGTAGAGAGAGTATACTCTCTCTCTTTTTTACTCTTTTACTTGTTTCAGTCTTTT
>NC_069007.1:15071639-15072699 GCF_001194135.2 Octopus bimaculoides
TATATATATATGAGATCATGAGCAATATAGACTCACCTTCCGGCAAAGGTATCTCCAAACAGCCAGACAACAGACGATCTTCAGTTTGGATGTTCTAAAGTTCTTTGAATGTGTTGAATAACCGCTTCTTTCATTGTCCAACCCACTGCAAAACAGATCTATAATTTATCATAAGTGCTGATCCCTTGTGGTGCCTGAATGCTTAGAATACATCGTCTTCAAGTACTTCACCATTTCTCGGCCGGTTTGTTTTGTTATCGTTGGTGTTATTGTTGTTGTTGTCGTTGTTATTGTCTTGGTTTTTTTCCACCAACATCATCTCCATGTACTCGAAAATTTCTTTACCTGTTTCACGGCCAGTAGATGATGTTATTTTTCTTTAACCACAGGTAATTTATTATTAAATTTATATAGCATCAAAGAGTTTCCAGTCGTGACCTTTTTAGTTCTTTGATTATTAAACACAGTGTATGTGGTACTACAACAGCCAAAAGTGTTCTTCGTTTGAAGCGCTACTCGACGGCGTGTTGGCCGTTTCGTTTAGAACGATGGATTACTTAACACTTGAAGCAACTAACTGCGCTCCGAGTTCAAATACCACCAAACTTAACTTTGGTTTTCATTCCTTCAGATTCGATAAAGATATTGATAGTCGTATCAGGCTACGGTAGTAGTATGATGCAACTTGTTGGAGAGGGCAAAGTCCACCGTAGCGTCTGTTTCGGCCCTCTGCGTACGTGCACCAACACCTGTCAATTTGATGGCATGCACTGCCCTCTCGATAATAATGATTATAATAATAAGGATACGGATACTAAAAAAAAAAGCATACTGAGAATGATGGTAATGATAATGATGATGATGATGATGATGATGATGATGATGATGATGATGATGATGAAGATGATGATGATGAAGATGAGGATGATGAGGATAAATAATGAGGAAATGAATATAATTCAATTGAGATTGGATTTAAGAAAAAAAACCACGTGGCGAAGGAAATCAATAATGCCATATAACGAAGCTGCTGCTGCTGCTGCTACTGATGATGATGATG
>NC_069007.1:15074938-15076904 GCF_001194135.2 Octopus bimaculoides
TATATATATATATATATATATATGTTCGTATGTATACACATATGCATGTATATGGATACGTGTGTATGCTTGTATATGTATTTATATACTTATATACGTTTATAAATGGCTGTGCACGCGCACGCACACACACACACACACACATATATATATATACACATATATACATGTAGGTATGTGTGTGCATTTGTGTTTGTGTATGTTTGTGTCTATATACATGTGTATATGTGCGTTTTGCATTCTGTATTTATGTATGCATGTTTGAAATTAAATATACTCATAGAAATACACAGACATGCAAGTGCATTCGTCTATTTTAAGTTTAGATATCTCATATGCAAGAAACTCCCCCTCAATCCCAGTTCCTCGTCCTCTGTCTCTCTCACTCACCCACCCCTCTCTCTCCTCCTACATCCCACTACCCCCTTTCTTTCTCCCGCTACAATTCTCTAAAGAAAAAGTTGAGTGCTTTGCAAGTCCTTTTAAATATTGATCCGACGGAATATAATAATTATTATTTCAACACCATTCGCACAAATCTATGCCCCTGTGATATCCATGTTGCGTTCGACGCACGTTTCATGCATAAGAAATAGTTTTCAGCGTTTGTGGATGGCATAGCTGCGCTACAAGTGTCGATGAACCAAGTATGTAAGATTTTAATCAGACATACAGGCACACACACACACACACACACACACACACTCTCGTGTTCATCTCGATTCTTGCAACCACAGACGTATATAGCAACACACGCAAGCACACATAACTCTGTGTCTGTGTGTGTGTGCGTGCGTGTGTGTGTGTGTATAATTTCATTTTTAATACTTATAAAAATTCTACGTAGAGAGGGGCATGGATTTGTGTGCATAAGTGTATGCTTCTAAATAGATAGATATATGTGCTTGTGTATAATTGTATATATAAAGACATACATACATACATACATACATATATATTATTCATTCTCAGACTGGATGGGCATATAACAAGCCAGCAGGCACAAAAAATATCTAGTGAGACTTCTTTATCAATGTACGTGAAGAGACCCAGACTGATGGATCGAAACATATGTTGTACCAAATAAAAGTCTAATTCGAGATCCATCTCCTACTGTCAATTAATACTATATACATGCATACATACATACATACATACATATATATATATATATATATATATATATATATATATATATATATATATATATATATATATATATATACGTAAGTTGTTTAAAGTTCCATCCATAATCCAGGGGAAAGATGCACTAGTGGATATGTCAATAGAGTAGGTATGCTATCCGCAGTGTACAATTTTATATGTCCATCACGTCTGATCTTACCGATCGGTTTCGTGCTAGGAGTACAACGAAGTGTTAGGTAACAATCTAATTATATAGCCCTACGCTCATCAGAGATACCAGATTCGAACGAAAATATGGCGATATTTCATTCCTTGTCGGCTACCTCTGATGAGAGTATGGTTATATAATCGGATTGATACCAAACACTTTGTTGTATCACCAAACGTCTACTACACAGTGGTCGTCAGTGAGCCATGTTATAGCATCTATGAAGAATAGTTTGTTCTTCAGCATCTGCAAAATTCTATACGTTTGAAGTTTTTTACCACTTCCATGGAATAATACGTGGGGAATGATTGGCAAAAATTACACCACAGACACTTGTGCATAGTTTCATTTACTTCATTAGCTGTCGAGTAAAAGCCTCTACAAATTCTACAGTGATGTTCTGATGTGATTCTTTCGGATGCGTAAATCATTCATTATTTTACTGAACGATTATATTTATATCTGCATAAGTGTACCTATATGAATATTTATTTATATGTAAACTGAAAGATTTAGCGTCGCTGACAACTAAACTGAGATTACGAAACAGCTGTCAACAAATGAAATGTCTCTTGTCTCAAATCTCTTATTTGGTTAATTATTATATACATC
>NC_069007.1:15076914-15079960 GCF_001194135.2 Octopus bimaculoides
TATATATATATATATACATACATATATATATATATGCATGTATGAATGCATGTATGTAAATCTAGGTATGTGTGTATACATACTCATATGTGTATAATATAATTATATATAAATATATCATATATTGTACATGTATACGCACACATAATATAATGATATACACTATACACAACATAATATATAAAGTACACTATATATAACATTGTGCTGGTTTAAATATTTTGAAATATTTTCGTAAGATTATATTGATACATAGATACACAGGTACATACCTACATACTTACATATATACATAATACATACATACATACACTCACATCTGTATGTATTTATATCTACGGATACATTAGGTTGGTTTGAAAAATTGACATACTGAAATATAACTCTTTTATAAACAGATGCTACAATACAAGCGGTGTTATATAACTTCCTCACACTTCAAGTAGAATACCTTTTACAAGGTAAAACAATGAACTAAACACACCTCCGTAATCTTACCACGCATGCACTGTATAAACTATGGACGCCATAGCTAAATCCACCACGCACTCTGACATTACATGACCGTTGGAATTCGTCAGATGGCTTTGGTAGAATTGTTTTACCCAATCATGGTTTGGTTCTTGCAGGCGTAATCCGGCCATATTATTCCGTCATCAAATTATAATTAATCCGTGACACGAGACGAGGGAATATTACCTGGATATGTACGTATATGACTGCGTAAGTGTGTAGGTGAACACGTATGCATATATGTATATATATTATTATATGTGTATATAAGCCTATATATATGTGCATATATATATATATATATATATATATATATATATATATATATATATATATATATATATATATATATATATATTCATGCACATACTTTATTTATATACATATATATATGTACACACATATATATTTATACGCATATATATGTATATTATATATGTGTGCGGCGTGCATGTGTTATATGTATTGTGTATAGATACTCAAGTTTATACGTGTGTATATTTGTATATATGTATGTAAATATATATATCTATATATATATATATATACAAGACATTATACATACATAGATTTATCAATTGATTTTATATTGATACAGCCTCTTTATCCTTCTCTCCCTCCTACTCTCCCTCACATGCGTTCTCTAACTCACCCCCTCTCTCTCTCTCTCCCATTATCTCTCCCCCCACTCTTACCCATATCTCCGACTCCCATTTTAAATCTCCCTGTCTCCATGGCTATCACACGTTCTACCTGATTCCCCGTTTGGTCCCTTGAGTTTCGACTGCAATGTGTTGCTGTAAACTGACCAATCCATGCATGCAGTGGTCAAAGCACAAAGCCAGCTCGTTGTTCTGCCACGCTCTCTTTATTATCACATACACAGCCTTTATGATTCACACCAACACGCACACAAACATACACGCACACACACACACACAAACACACGCACACAGATACACAGACACACAAACGCACGGATACACAGTCTTAAGCAACCAGGAAGAAATATATATGTGTGAGTGTGTTTATGTATATATATATATATATATATATATATATATATATATATATATATATATATATATATATATATATATATATATATATATATATATATATATATATATATATATATACACACACACACACATATATATATATATATATATATATATATACATATATGTACATATACCTTTACATATACACATACAAAGACAATTAATGTAACTCACTCTTACCCTCCCTCACTTACTTTCTCTCTCCCTCTCTGTCTTTATTCCTCTCTTTATAACGTTCTTATTTACATAATCGTGTGCCCAACACTCGGTTTATGCAGCGTAAATCATTGCTTTGCTCATGTCTTCCTGACTAAGCAATACAAACGCTACAATATTCAGACCAGTTGCCCCAAAGCGCACATCACACACACACACACACACACACACACACACACACACATAGACACACACGTACCCACAAACAAATACATATATATACAAAGCGCACCAGATATTCATGCAAGTATGTCCACATGCATGGACATATATATACACGTATCCATGTACGCACGTAGACAGGTTCGACTCTTAGTCACAATTTAACCGCCATTACATTAGACATACGTTCGTCACACTCATAAGAACGCAAGAGGTTATGTGTGTATAGGTGTATATTTGCGTGTGTGTATATGCATTACTATATATAATTGTGTGTGTGTGTGTGTGTGTGTGTGTGTGTGTGTGGATAGATAGATGAGTGTACGTATGCATGCATTCATGTATCTACGTATCTATCTATGCGTGTATGTAGTCATTTACGTATGTGTCTTTGTATGTATGGCTCTATGTATACCTCTGTGTGTGTGTGTGTGTGTGTGTACGTGTGTATGTATAGACACAAATACGAGCAAAGAACAATATATAAATATGCACTAACTCACTCATATATTCACATATACTTAACATAGAATCTTGAAGTTACGCACATTTCTTCGTCTCTCTTCTCCTCTCCCTCATTCACTTTCTCTCCTCATATCTCTTCCTCATCCTCTCTCTATCTCTCTCTCTCTCTTTCTTTCTTTTTCTCTCTCTCACTATTACTCTCTGCTGTTAACGGATATACCTAAGCGTGAGCTCTCATAGAACGTCTATCATACAGGCCTACGCAAATTTATACGCTAATTTGCGTTACAATAGTATTACACACATTGCTCACAGTCTCACATATTGCATTCATACAGAGATGCACACACAAACACACACGCACACATACACACACACACACACATATATATACACAAGTATGTGGACGATTTTAGGCACGCAAATACGAAAGTCTGCTCAAAGACAAGCATACGTCATCAAAATACATAGCAATGAATGTGTGCACACACCGGTATATATATGTATATATATATGTATGTATGTGTATACGAATATATATCTGTGTGTATGTATATATATATATATATGTGTGTGTGTGTGCGTGTATATATATATATATATATATATATATATATATATATATA
>NC_069007.1:15085624-15088659 GCF_001194135.2 Octopus bimaculoides
ATATATATATATATATATATATATATATATATATATAATCAAAATAAGAAACACGAATATCCAAAGGTAATGCAATACGATCGTTTCATGCAACTCCATTTAATTGAAGAATGTAATCATTGTTCAATTCATTACATTGTTCATTTAAATGGAGTTGCATGAAATGATCGTACTGAATTACTTCTGGATATCCTTGTTGCTTATTGTGATTTTACTCACCTTACTTTGAAATTGCATGAATATACCGTACTAAATTCTGGTGCCTCAACTGAAGTACCATATTCACCTGTATCTATCTATCTATCTATCTATCTATCTATCTATCTATCTATCTATCTATCTATCTATCTATCTATCTACCTATAGAGTATTGAGCAACTAGTTTTTCTCGCTAAAAATTTTACACAGTATATCTATTGTATTTTTAAAGTTTATGTCAGAAGGTTCTTTCGGGACTATATAACGCTGTAACGTACATGTTCCCTTGCTGCCAGTTTTCCTAAGATTAAACGCGTTTTCATATCGTCGTTCCAATCTTTGCACTCGTTATTTTGCACAATCTTTGCACAAAGATCTGTTCGTATCTTCTATAGTACGCCTCGAAGGTAACTCCTTCGTCTGGTTCATACTTAAACTCTGTTATCGAGGCTGCAACATAATCTGGCGAGAACATCTTTTAAACATTTTTTTACGAATTCATTTATAGGGGCATTTATTGTTGTGATAGTAATTGTTGTTGCTGCTGCTTCTACCGTAATTCTTGAAGTTGTAGTTGCTGTTCCTGTTTTTCTTTCAGTTGTTATTGTTGCTGTTTTTGAAACACGCGCAAACCTGCCAACAATTTTTCCATAATTCTTCGATTTAGTATACCGTAAAATATGCACAAAATTCTTTTGGGAGTTTATTAATTACTCGCGAGTTTCTTAATTCCCCATCACCACTGTTGTAACCGTTTCGTCTGACTATTGTAACGCCCACTCCGGTATAGCAGTATAGTTAGTTAGGCAAGTAGGACCACGACTATCTATGACCGTCTACTTCATACTCTCTATTTCTACTGACACTGACTGACTATATTTATAATAAGTATCACATGCCACTCGTCACGCGGGAGGGGTGTTCTATTTTTAGTATTATCCCCATAACAATTGTTGTTGTTGTTGGCACTCCGTCGCTTACGACGTTGAGGGGTCCAGTTGATCCGATCAACGGAACAGCCTGCTCGTGAAATTAACGTGCAAGTGGCTGAGCACTCCACAGACACGTGTACCATCATCGTAGTTCTCGGGGATATTCAGTGTGACACAATGTGACAAGGCTGACCCTTTGAATTGCAGGCACAACAGAAACAGGAAGTAAGAATTAGAGAAAGTTGTGGTGGAAAAGTACAGCAGGGTGCGCCACCATCCCCTGCCGGAGCCTCGTGGAACTTTAGGTGTTTTTCGCTCAATAAACACTCACAACGCCCGGTCTGGGAATCGAAACCATAATCCTATGACCGCGAGTCCGCTGCCCTAACCACTGGGCCATTGCGCCTCCATCCCATAACAATTATAGAAGTGGTTAACATGCAAAGAAAGGAGAAAGAAAATTTTTGGTTGTAGGTAATCAAAATGCATCAAGGAGCACAGAGATCCCTATAATAGAGATAGAAAGACAGATACAATGACTCTGTTTATAGCTTCGACATAATAACATCAATAAATAGTCGTTAGAACTCAATGGAGCCCAATATGTTTATACAGGATGTCCATAAATTACCTTTACAACTTTGGTAATTCAGAAAATAAAGAAAATTAAGGATAACTCAGCAGTGTTTATTGGAGAACGTAGGAAAAGAAACATCGTCTTATGGACACACAGCAACACTGCCATATGGGCTCCATTGTTTGCACACATTGAACATATACAAAAAATTGTGGAAATTTTAACGATAGTTTATGAAGATCCTTGCTTTACACTATTAGTAAGATCCGGGTGAGAGGAGGTGTCAATAGCTAGATATATTCTCCTATAGAAACCTAAAGATCAGTAAGTATAGGGCATAAATAAAAAGTACATTACAAAAGAACAGGAGTTGCGTAATCACATTTATTAGTTTACACTAATTTTCTGCAGGAAGGAATTGTGCTCTCAAAGATGGGTGCTGGTACGACATCTCATACATCTCATAGACAGAAATACTTGCATAAATTCATACATCGTCGACGTCTTCGTGACCGTCATGCTGGTCTACGATGTCGTCATTACTGTCATCATCGTCATCACCATCATCATCATCGTCAGCAGCAGTAGCAGCAGCCGTAACAACAGCAGACTGCTACACATCTACGCGTTTTTATTTAGCCTTTCATCTTAATGACTCAATCTCACAACTATGTCTCATCCTCCCCAACCTCTATATTCTTCATCCTACTCTTCCACATCCACCTACTCTGTCTCCTCTAGCGTCTCCTCGTCTTCTTCCTCTTCTTCGTCGGTACGTTCCTCAAAATGATCTTTGAACATATCGGCAGCGCTCTTGTCGTAATTATGTGTTTTGACTTTCTGCAAACTAAATAAATAAAACGTAATTAAACAAATGAGTCGCAGGTCTTTTGACCAACGCAATGTTGTAACATTCGACGTTTTTGAAGAGTAATTGGAGACTTTAGTTGGTTAATAATAGGTAAGCTTATATCATGTTACTTCAAACTACATCAACAATATGGACTTCAATAACTTCCTTGTTTTACAAACAGATCAACAAATCAATATTATTCATTTGATTTCACGCGAGAATTATTTGATCTGAAAGTCAATCAGTATCAAGTTCAGGTATTGATATTGAACTTCTGCTATCTGTTAACATAGTCCACCTAGAGTGCTATCATCTGGAAGTGAATCGAAACTGTATAAGACGGACGACGCGGATAATTTCTTTCAACATTGTTTAGTATAAAAGACATACGTGCAGTTTATCGCCTGACATCTACTCTGATCGAACAGATAACTATCTCTCTATCTAGCTATACTAGCTATATATATATATATAT
>NC_069007.1:15089532-15096131 GCF_001194135.2 Octopus bimaculoides
GCCTGCATCTTCATAGAAGAGGGTAAGTCGATTAAAGACCCAAATGGCACTTACTTTATCGACTCCGAAAAGATGAATGTGAAAGTGGATCTTGACGTCATTTGGAGTCAGAACTGAGAGACGAACGAAATGTCGCTAAGCATTTTACCCTGTTTGCTAAAGATTCTTCCAGCTCGCCGGCCAAAGTTTCGCTATTAATTTGGATTCAAATTTTGGCACAAAGTCAGCAAGTTCGGTGAAAGGGCAATCACATCGACCCCCACTATTCAACTGGTCTTTCTTCTTTTCAATCCCGAAAGGATGAAAAAGCGTGCTCAAGTTTCTGCCTACGCACAAGGCCCGAAACTTTGGGAGAAGGAGCCAGTCGATTAGATTGACGCCAGCACGCAACTGGTACTTAATTTATCGACCCCCAAAGTCAAAGTCAACCTCGGCGACATTTGAACTCAAAATGAAAAGACGGACGAAATCCTGCTAAGCATTTTGTCCGGCGTGCTAACGATTTTGTCAGCTCTCCGCCTTCAACTCTGCTATTAAACTAACAAGTTATGTATTGCCGTGGGAGTAACGTTTGATATCATGAAGTCGTTTTAAGTTTGTTTTCAGAATATTTTCTCTAATCTTGTCTTCTCCACTTCTACTTTTTCGTCATTCATTAACTCTGTTCCATCTGTTGTTCTTCCCCAATATAATCAACCCACATCAGACTAGAGTTGCATGCTTTTGTGTATAATGAGATACTATCTCGTTTTCCTGTTCATACCATTCAACCGATCCTTTAATGAAATAAATATCAGTTGAGGACTGGAATCGATGTGATCGACTCACTTATTTCACTGGAATTCCTGGCCTTGTGCCCGTAATAGAAAGAATTTTTTATAGTTGTACGCGCTTCGAGATACAGTTTAAGAAAGAACTATCTTAGTCGGTTTTAGAATATGATGTGGACATTTTTTTTTTATCAGAGAGTTGAAACCTAATTAATGAGATGGCAAATAATTTATCCTCCATTTTCTGTTCAATACATAGCGCTCGTAAAGTCGGTTACCTTCCCCAGTTTGCCTGTTGCATAAGCCCCCAAAATTCCCTTGAACGGGACGCCGATTCCTTGCAGGGCTGAATGTAGTAAGGAAAGCAAAAAAGATCGACTGGCGGAGACTGACTGCAACTGTGACGGAAGGTATAGTTGACCTTGGTGGAGTTCGAACTCAGAGCGTAAAGACGGACGGAATGCCGCTAAACATACATTCAGACGTGCTAACAGTTCTGCCAACTCGCTGCCTTAATCACCACGTTAATAATCCCTTCGACTATTAGGCACAAGGCCTGAAACTTGCGGGAGAGGGTCTTGTCGTTTACAACGAACCCAGTGCTCAACTTGCGCCAATTTCACTGACCCCGAAAGAAATGATAGGCAAAGTGGAATTACCCCGAAAGGTAAAGTGGACCTCGGCGGAATTTGAACTCAGAACGTAGCGGCAAACGAAATACCGCTAACCATTTCCCCCGGCATGCTAACGTTTCTTATTTCTTTACTGCCCACAAGAAGCCACACAGAGAGGGGACAAACAAGGACAGACAAACGGATTAAGTCGATTATATCGACTCCAGTACGTAGCTGGTACTTATTTAATCGACCCCGAAAGGATGAAAGGTAAAGTGGATCTCGGCGGAATTTGAACTCAGAACGTAGCGGCAAATGAAATACCGCTAAGCATTTCGTCCAGCGTGCTAACGTTTCTGCCAGCTCGCCACCTTAAAAATTTGTCCAATATTAACACACTCGGTTTGTTGTTTCTGTTAGTTTACTGTTTAGTCTGTGTGTTTGGAATATGTGTAAAGTGCATTAAGACGTTTGTGTTATAATTAATGTGATGTAATAACGGATATCGATAATGTAAGCGCATGCGCTATGACATTTTATTGGGTGTCGATTGGATTTCATTTTCAAGTACCGAATCAGACGAAGTATTAGATAGAATGTCAGAGAAAATGATTTGCAACTTCTGTTCTGGTTCGATGCGTTCTGAGATCAAATCCAATACAAGTTAACTCCGACTTTCACAAGAGGTCGAACAATAAGGTACTAGTCGAGTACAAGTATCGCAGGTTCTCTTCTCTTCCTCCTCTTTTTGCTTTCCTTCATTTTCTTTTTTATTTTATTACCACAACCACCACCACCATTACTACGACCACGACTACTACCGCTACATGCACCATTACTAATAATGCAAATACTACTACTGCTATACCACTACGACTACTACCACCAACACCACTACTATTAGTATCAACACAACTACTACTACCACTACTATTGATACAACCCCAACGCTATTATCACCACCGCCACCATTATTACCACGACCACTGCTACTACTACTACTATCACCAATACTAACATTACCACCACTAATACTATCACCTATACTAGTTCTACTACTACTACTACTACTACTACTACTACTACTACTTCTACTACTTCTACTACTTTTCTTATATTTATTCTCTGACTTACGGCGGCAAATGGTGAAAATCTTTAATTCACCGGACAAAATGCTTGGGGGCATTTCTTCCGATTTCACGTGCTAAGTTTAAATTCCTTGAGTGGCTGTGTGATAAGTAGCTTGCTTGCCAACCACAGGGTTCCGGGTTCAGTCCCACTGCGTGGCACCTTGGGCAAGCGCCTTCTACTATAGCCTCGGACCCATCACAGCCTTGTGAGTGGATTTGGTAGACAGAAACTGAAAGAAGCCTATTGTATATATGCATATATATATATATATATATATATATATATATATATATATATATATATATGTGTGTGTGTGTGTGTGTGTGTATGTTCGTGTGTCTGTCTTTGTCCCCCCAACATTGCTTGACAACCAATGCTGGTGTGATTACGTCACCATAACATAACGATTAGGCAAAAGAGACCGATAGAATAAGTACTAGGCTTACAAAGAATAAGTCCTGCGGTCGATTTGCTCGACTAGAAGCGGTGCTCCAGCATGGCCGCAGTGAAATGACTGAAACAAGTAAAAGAAAAAAAAAAAGAGACCGATTTTATCAGTTATCATTTCGGTTTTTTTTAAAATAAAAACCAGTTCAGCACTGGGGTTCGATATAATAGACACATACTCTTCCTTGACACTGCTGGTCTTACATCCAAAATAGAATTATCTCCTGCAGTATTACAATATATGAGGTGGACATTTTTGTGTTATCAAAGAGCGGAAATCTAACTGATGATATGCCAAGACCCACTGTTTGCTTCTTTTAGATCTACATTTGTAAATATAGCGTTTCTTACGATTATTATTTATTAAAATTAATGCAAAACACATAAAAAATATTTTTATTACTTCAACTTTGATTTGCAACGCATCTATAAATACTACTCGTAAATATTATTCACTTTTATCATTAATAAAGTATTGATTTTTCTGTAATTAAATGCAAGATAATTCGTTTCCAGTTTGATTTTTGGATATGTTTTTATTTTATTTTTAATTTTCTATCGTTTTTCAAACCTATGGAAATGAATCATCAAAAACGTAAACGTCTGTAGTATTGACTCTTTGAAATATAATGTTATTCCATGCACTATTAACCAACAATTACTTACGTGTTTAATTTGCGAAAATAACCGTTGATAAATATAGGAATATGCCCTCCCCCAAAGGAACACTGAGCACTTGAAAACAAAAACCTTCAGGTAAAATCAATAAGGATTTCAGCTATTTTCCTGCTTTAAATTCTAAAATTCAAAAAGCGTTGAATAATTAAAAACCTACTTGAAAATAATGAATGAACAATTGAGGAGGGGTTTATTGCATCTTAGAAAATTTCAAAATTCATTGCCAACTGTGGGAAACGTCGTAATATTAAAAGAATTTTGTTTTCCTTTTTGGTTGTTAAAGAAATATTTTAACTCTGTGTTTTATGTTGTTGCTATTGTTGTTGTTGTTGTTGTCTACTGTATGTGATCTAATTGGTTTTGTTTTCCATGGAGTAAATATTCAAGTTTTAGCTAAACACAGTAAAACGGTGAATGATATCGCAAACAAGTTTTGTTAACATAAAATGTGTTAGATGATAGCACGTACAAGCCTTCGTAGAAGACAAAGTATAAAACAACGCTACACACACACAGTGAAGGAGAAAGAATCGTAGAGGCAAAGGAGGAGAAGGAGAAGTAATGGGGAGTTGTAAAAACCAGAATTTTGTTTTATTTATACAACGTCTTGCATAATTGTTCTGATTCCGTTCCAGCAAATTCTAACGTGAATATGCTTGTCATTGTTAGTATTTTTGCACAGGTGAGCAACTTCTTTATGACAACTATGTGTTCATAACTCACTCGCTTCATTAGTCCAAGGGGCTCTAGGACTCCTCTGTTTACATTTGTTTTTGTCTCGTCAGCCAGAAGCACTCCCGTACCAATGAATCTAACATGAGTTGATGCCCTTGTTTACAATTTTAAACTGTTTGCCGTGATCGACCAACGGAATATAAATTGCCATATGCAGAGTGAACAGCGGGAATCAAAACAATGAATTGCATATTTATTCTATTTATTTCGCACGCGTTCTGCCATATTCGAACGTGAATATGCTTAACGCTGTTGAGAGATGTCACTGGAAAATAACTCCTTTACGCCGAATAGGCGTTCTTCAGCATCATAATAGAAGTATTGACAGCGTTGTGCCTCATTAACCAGAAGCTCCCCTTGAATTTTATTCTAAAATAATATTTTTGTTTTGCTAAATAATTCTCACTGCTTTTACGTGAATATGTGATTTTACTACTGGTCTATGGGTACCATTTCAAAAGAATTAAAGAGATTGTTGAAGAAATCTTATTTTGTGAACAAACTAGAATCTACAGCAAATGGTTCAGCAAATGTTCGGACAAATCTGTAATCCGGAAGGCTTTGAAAACAAAGATTTTAGAAAATATATGTTGTACCCCTGCACTTATATTTTAAATGTATTTTTAAAAGAAACGTTTCTCGGTTTGACTTTTTTCTCGCCAAAAGTATTTTTCTTCCCAATATTTACTTCTTATTATTTCTAGCGTTTTACGAAGCAGTGAGCTAGCAGAGTCGTAAGCATTAGGAACAAAATTCTTCTGTTCTTTTTGTTTTTACAATCTGCGTTCAAATGCCACCTAAGTCGACATTGTCATTCATCCTTTCGAGATCGTGAAATAAAAACTAGTTGAGCACTGCTGTCTATGTAATAGACGACAAACAACCTCCACCTTAAAAATAGAGAAATTACTCCTACAATCATGATTTAATACGTCCCATTTACATGAAAAACGAACTGTCTGAATCGTAACAGCGCCGGATACGTGTACTGAGTTCAAATTCCTGAACCGAGATTAACTTTGCCTTTCATTTTTTCTGGGTTGATCAAATAAGTACCAGTTAAACACTGGGGCTGGTGTATACGACTTACCCTCTACCGTGAAGTGGCTGGCCTTCTGCTCAAATTTGAAACTAATATATTATAGTCACAACGTGATCAATGACTAGTCGCCGTCATAGATTTATAATCATTTAAAAGGAGCAATTACAAATAGTTTTGCCATATATTGTATTGTTCGTTGGTTACGTTCAGAAGGAAATCGTCTTACAGTGAAATTACGTGAAACTTTACAAGTCGGAATCAAAGCAGTGATTAAGATTAAAGCTCATTTGCTAATGACACTGATATTTCGCAAATTCTTTCCATGGACATGATTCAGAATTAAGACACATTTTAATGCATTTTAAGATTAAGCAATTTTTCAAACGGAAAACGTCTACGATATATTTATAATCCTTATGATATAGTTTTAGAATTTTCTTAAAAAGTAATAGATGCAGAGACATGTAAAGATGTTGAAAACAGAAACGCAGATATTGGTTATCTTGCTCGTATTTTTAACATATTAAATGAAGTCAACCTTAAATGACAGGGAAATAAAGATAACTTGTATTAAAACCTGTAAACGACGGTGGAAAAGGGTTGCATCAATGTGAGGGAAAGAGGTAAAAAAAAATAAAAAAGCAAATATATTTTGTTTCTTAAGGGTAATTTTTATACTATTTTCACATTAAATGAATACAAAAGCTATGAAAACTTACAATCTCATTATCGAGAAACGCCGTAAAATATTCACTTTCCTTTGTATATCTGCCGTGAGCATAAATTCATTTGAGATTCCTGCATTGTTGTTGTTAAACGAATGTACAATTGAAGAAAAATCGATGCAATTTTCTACCCAAAGCTAGTTGAAGCATCAGATTCTTCTGCACTATACACAAAATCGTCGCCATGAAGGAAAGTCAAACAAAATACTGCGTTGTATGAATCATCTTTTGGCGACTTGAATTTTTCCAAAGGTTTATTACGCTTGCGGGTATCTAAAGAATTATCCACTCAGGTAAGGGCCGAATGCTTGTAAAATTTTTGAAACAGGAAGTTATGATCTTCACCGCTTCATAATTAAAGGCAAATGGATAATAATGGTAATTATTAGTAAAATATAATCTACATAACTTGGCGCAGGAGTGGCTGTGTGGTAAGTAGCTTGCTTACCAACCACAT
>NC_069007.1:15096231-15097391 GCF_001194135.2 Octopus bimaculoides
ATGTGTGTGTGTGTGTGTGTGTGTGTGTGTGTAGTCTCGTCTTGAGTTTGATATACTTGGTATGTTTTTGAGTCACTACTTCTTTTCCTGCATTGGTATTAATGCTAGATCTTAAATAGTTGACTGTTAGCTAAATGCTACACAATTTATTGAATGTAGTTTAATAACGGATGAAGAATTTCTGATTTTATGTGTTGTCTTTTAGTGAGCTATATTTACTGTTTCCATTATTAATAATTTTTTCTCCCTATTTAACATTCTGCTCTGCCTGGGATGTAGTGCTTTGCAATATTCTAACATTTTCATTCTTTAAAAACGCATGGCTAAGCACTGGGGTAGCGCCGTGCTTTTATAACAAATACGATTTATAGCACGCAATCGAATTCGTAAATCTAATCGGCCATTGTTCTCTTGATAGCAGCCTCTGAGTATTGTAGGTGCTTATCGTTTGTTTATCAGCAGGGCGTTTCATAATTATAGTAATTGGGTAGTAGATTATCAATACTAGTTGCAAAATATTTCAAGTTGCCTTGCCAAGCTATTATTTCAGAGCAATATATATTCGAAATATACTATAATGTAATATAACATAATATAATACAATATACTCTACTCTAAACAGAATAAATATAGTTAATAAGAACATCTATTATAATGTTGATCAATATTCAATTCTGAACAACAAGGTCTATAATATTTGTCAATTTTGAAATGGTGTATCATTTTAAGGTCATATATTGTGTCACAGTTGTTCCAGAAACTAAGTGTGCAAATTAAGTTGCGTGTGCAACGATGTTTTTCGATAAGTAAATTATAGTTTAAACAATTATAGAAATTATGAAAAACAAAGAAAATAGAATTACAAATTAATCTATTTAAATGTGTCTGGATATTTTTACCATATTTAACAATATTATAATATCATTCACACTTTCATATTCTCGTTCAATTCTCTTCACTCTTTCTCTTTCTCCAGTGCTCGATATTTCTGCGTCTGTCTCGTTCTTTGTCTATCTCTCTATCTCTCAGTCAATCTCTCTCGACTTGTCAGTATTCGTCTACCACTACTATTAGGCGTCATCGATATCCATGATGAATTACGCATACATACATACAAAATATTCATGTGTATCTAAAAATTTATATATATATATATATAT
>NC_069007.1:15097853-15100404 GCF_001194135.2 Octopus bimaculoides
TATATATATATATATATGTATATATCTATATATATATACCTATACGTATATATATAGGTATATATGCATGTATATACATATATACATATATATACATATATATATAGAGAGATAGATTGGTGTATACATTATTATATTAAAATATAATGATGTATATATGTATATATTTATACATAAACACACATTTACATCCACACACACACACACACACATACACACACACACACACACACACATATATATATATGTGTGTGTATATATATATATATATGTATATATAGGTAGGTAGGTAGGTAGGTAGGTAGGTAGGTAGGTAGGTAGGTAGATTGATAGATAGATAGACACAGATATATTGACAGATAAAAAGATAATAAATAAATAGATAAATAAATAGATGCAGATATGTAGACAGATAAATAGATATACGTATAGATCTGTATATAGATATAGATTGGGAGACACCGTTGAGGGAACGCAGTGCTTGCTTGAGACGGATGTTCACAAATGTCATCAGATCTCCATTTATTTGCGCAATACGCCAGGGAGTCCAACCAAAACAACTACAAAAACAACAACAGCAATATCAACAACAGTCATGCAAAGTTAGTTATTAATGAATCAAGTACAGTTGTAACAAGAATAACAACATTAATTGTACGGACGCTTATCATTAAGTAGAGTAACAAAAACAACAACCTCGTAAAATCGGGTGAAACAAAACAGCAAATTCGTTAGTAATTATTGATGCAGCATAATATTAATAATATTATTATTAATAATAATAATAATAATAATAATAATAATAATAATAATAATAATAATAATAATAATAATAATAATAAAGAAAAAAATGGAGTCCTGCCACATGAGCAGATGGGTGCAAGCCTTGGTGCAGACGTACCAAGGATCAACTCCTGGTAGACAAAACTGTAAGAGGAAGAAAACTAACTTAGTCATGTCAAGGATTGATTATCGTAAAGCATACGATATGATCCCACATTGTTGGATTATGGAATATATGAAGCTGTTTGATATTGCATCGAATGTTGAGCGATTGCTTCGAAAAAGTATGGTGAGGTGGAGGACGGAACTGACTGCATATGGAAGACGTAGAGGGATTCAGGAGCAATAGAAATATGTTGAGGCATCTTCCAAGAGGACTGCCTGTCCCTACTGATCTTTGTACCGTGCATGATACCACTAACACTGATTCTGAGTGCCAAGGATCACCAGGTCATCGATAAAACAGTTTTTAGGCATTGTAAAAAAGCATCATAGAAACATGTCTATGGTTTAGTTTGACTTTAGCAAGGCATATGATATGGTGCATCATTCTTCGATCGTTGAATGCCTGCAAATGTTTGGCGTTGTTGACAACATCACAAATTTTCTAGTGCATAGCATGAATGGGTGGTAAGCCATTTGAGCGGGGTGGGCTACTCGACCTGAAGAAAATTCTAACTGGGTCCCCACCTGCGAGGTCATGCACTGCTTATCTTGATATGCGATCACCATGTAGCGCACATATGGCTGTGATGCATGTGCCTGGTGTACTCTTATCAGACAGGTAGTCATGATGGGTATACTGGGCTTTGTATATTTTACCCCACTGTCACTTTGATGACATAAACCGCTCTCTCACTCAATAATAATAATAATAATAATAATAATAATAATAATAACAAAAATACCAGGACTTACAAATATATATAACATACAGAAAATTGCACTACTGGGCACTGCACACATTCTACGCAAAACACTTTCAATACAGTAAACATAAGAGCACCACAGCAAACCACAGCACATACCCAAGGCACACAGAGCTGCGCTCGGTAGTGAAGTGAAAGCACGTTATAAAAATAAAACTACTGAACAATAATAATAATAATAATAATAATAATAATAATAATAATAATAATAATAATAATAATAATAATAATGCGAAAAATACTAACAATAACAACAAAAGAAACAACAGCAGCTCTATAAACCTGTGCAATTATGAAATCAACAAAATCAGCAACAATTGATATTGTAAGAAGAAGGAGACGAAGATGAAGAAGACGAAGAAGAAGAACAACAACAACATCAACAACGAAAACGACAACGAGAACAAGAATGAAGGAACAGATGCAAAAGGAAAATAGACAGCTGCAATGTAAGAAGAAAAAAAACAGCAACAACTGCAACAGTAACAGCAACAACAACAGCGGCATCAGCAGCATCTTCAGGGAGAATGAAAATATGTAAAACGATGTGAGCAACAACAACAACACCACTCACACAGGAGCAACTGTCGCGTAGTCACCACCACCATGACCACCACCACCACCACTACCACCGTCGTCATACCATCATCGACATTATCATCATCATCGTCATCGTCATCGTTTCCATTATCGCCGTCGCCGTCTTCGTCTTCGTTGTCGCCCTCCTCCTCCTCCTCCTCCTCATCGTCTTCTTCATCTTCGACGTCGTCATAATTGCCATCAGTTTTAGCTATACCATTGTAGCAGCATCGGATGCAGGCAATGTACCATCATCATCA
>NC_069007.1:15104322-15106926 GCF_001194135.2 Octopus bimaculoides
ATATGTGTGTGTGTGTGTGTATATATATATACACACACATATATGTATACAAATATATGTACATTTAACTACTTGAAATATACACAAACGCATACCGCCCCTGTTCATTATTTGGAAATGTGTATTGTTTTTCAGTCTCTAATAATATAGCGACAATAGTAGCAAACATAATTATATTTCTTAATTAAACCATAAGCTATACAAATTTGCCTGGAGAACCTCGACTGTTCGGCGAGAGAGACGTCTTGTCATCAACACAGCCCCAAACTAAACTGATAACCTCCAATGACGACATTATAACGATCATAATATTTAAAATAGCAATTTCGGTGAAAATGGAAGTCGATTAGATCGACTCCAGTGTATAACTGGTACTTATTTTAACGACCACGAAAGGATGAAATGCAAAGTCGACCTCAGCGGAATTTGATATCAGAACGTAAAGACGGACGCAATATCGTTAGGCATTTTGCCAGGCGTGCTAGAGATTCTGCCAGCTCACCGCGTTAATAATAATAATAATAATAATAATAATAATAATAATAATAATAATAATAATAACAATAAAAGCGCAGATGCAGTGCCAGGCACTGGTTCTCATGGCTTCTGATCTTAACTGATTGAAAGTGTTATCATGTACATGTTTGTCTTAGTATTAAAAAGATGGGCTATTACAAATATTCTTATTTCTTTACTGCCCACAAGTGGTTACACACAGAGGGGACAAACAAGGACAAACAGATTAAGTCGATTGTATCGATCCCAGTGCATAACTGGTACTTATTTAATCGACCCCGAAAGGATAGAAGGCAAAGTCGACCTCGGCGGAATTTGAACTCAGAACGTAGCGCCAGACGAAATACCACTTAGCATTTTGCCTGGCATGCTAACGTTTCTGCCAGCTCGCCAATACAAAAGATTTGCTTGTCAGTTGCTTGACTTAAACCAGTTGAGCATGTATTTTATTGGCTGACGATATGTGCAGCTCTAACCACGAGCAGGCCTAGTGGAGGAGCATCGTAGCCATGCGTTGAGAGGAATTCGTTGGGGTTTCAACAATTCAGCTCTGGAAACATGGGTGTTTCGGACTTAATCCTTAAACAAACTTTAGTCAGGTATCTTTTGAGAGGGATGGGGTACTCAACCCGAAGAATACTCTAACTGGATCCCACTTCTCTTGATATAAATTCACCACCACAACCCCCATTACTACTACTACTACTACTACTACTACTACTACTACTACTACTACTACTACTACTACTACTACTAATACTACTACTACTACTACTGACAGTGGTGTTGTTGCTGGTGCTAATGGTATCTAAGTAAGCACTACTTGCGCATGTAAGGAAGGTATGCAGAATGAAGTGAGGAAAATGTGAAATACTAAATGAAGGCAGAAACAAAGAGCTAAACCGACTGAAAGGATAAGATGATACACACAGACACAGTCAGTTCTTTAGAAAGATAACAAGAGACAAACCCAGACAAAAAGATGGCTGTGTTTAAAGAAAAGTGATCTGAAGTATAAAATAGGCGCCTTGACATATGGAGTGAAGAGAGAAGCTTTGAGAACAAACCTCAATCACAGAAGTGACCATGCAAATGAAGAATGAATGGTGCGACTGGAAAGGTAGTATGGCATCTGTTTAAGTGAATGCAGGAAATTGGCTTACAGAGAATATGAGAGGGCAAAAGATTATCGCTATAATAATGCACTGAGAACTGTTTTACAATTCTGTATTCGAAAAGGACAGAAAATGGTATGAACATGAAACAAAATGTGAGATAGAAAATGATAGTGCTTAAATACTTTGGGACTTCAGGATCCAGTGTGAACATGGAATTGAACATCGGAAGCCCGATATTGTGCTGGTTGACTAGAAAGAAATATCTTGCCAGTTTATAGATATCGGTTGAATTGGGGACAGGAGATTCGCTGAAATAAAGAAAAAATATGACGAAGTATGAAACTCTATAATGTGAGGTAGAAGATAAAAGTACGTTGATAATTTCGGGCTTCGTGATGAAGTGTGATCATAGAATCGAGTATGGAAACATGATATTGCGCCAGTAGAGCATGAATAAATATCGTGTCTCATCACAAACATCGCTTGCATTGGGGACATGCCACACAACGAAAATGAATCAACAATGGCTGACTGAAAATGGGTTCAAAAAGCTTCCTTGGCCGAGCCAATCTCTTGACATGAACCCAACTGAAAATCTTTGGAGCATACTAGATTCGAAAAACTCGACAGAAACCTAAACCTAAATGTAAAGGTGAATTGTTTCGATTGTTGCGTGAAAAGTAGGCATAAATTCCACAAGAGACAATCACAAAGCTCATCAGTTCAATGGCAAAAAAGAGTTTCCGAATTAAAAACTGCAAAGGGAATGTCAACTAAATATAAAAAGTATGTAGTCCTACCCATTAATTACATTTCAATTGTTCACTTTGCGTATTAAATAAAAGATTTGGAAAATTAAAGGTGTCTGTGTCCATATATATATATATATATATGCACACACACAGACACCCACACAAACACACACACACACATACATACACACACATATATATATATATATATATATATA
>NC_069007.1:15108801-15109136 GCF_001194135.2 Octopus bimaculoides
TAATAATAATAATAACAACTACAATAATGTTAATTACAAGAAAAATAATAAATAATAATAAAGGAAAGTAACAACAAAATAGTAATAATAATAATAATAATAATAATAATAATAATAATAATAATAATAATAATAATAATAACAATAACAACAACACTATATGGTAATAATATTAATAATAATAATAATGATAATAATAATAATTATAATAATAATAATAATAATAATAATAATAATAACAACTACAATAATGTTAATTACAAGAAAAATAAAAAAATAATAATAAAGGAAAGCAACAAAAAATACTAATACTACTACTACTAATAATAATAATA
>NC_069007.1:15109758-15110726 GCF_001194135.2 Octopus bimaculoides
ATGTGTGTTTGTGACTGTGTGTGTTTGTGCGTGCTTCTTTGTATTTGTGTGCTCGTGTGTTTGTATGTGTGTGCGCGAGTGTGTGTCTGTTGTATGTGCATTTGTATGTTTGTGTGTGTGTGTGTGTGTGTGTGTTTGTGAGTGTGTGTGTATGTAAGTGTGCGAGCGTGTGTGTATGTGTGTTTGTTTGTGTGTACATTTGGGTTTCTATCTTCTAAAACAAATGTCTCAAAGGTGAACAGGGGAGATAGTTCACAATGTCTAATCGAATTACTAGCGTTGATTTGTGTTGTGTTTCTTCTTCTATCATTATTAACCTCTTGTTTACTTTACGTAAAACGAAAACAGTATATTAAATCAAAATAAACTCAACAAACTGCAAACAAAACATACAAAATTCTCGAACCCAATTTATCTATATTTATAGGTTACATGCTTAAGGACGTGGATAATTACTATATAAAATTCTTGCCTTTTCTTCGTTTATTTTTTACAGGTTTCACCCAGATGAAGAAGGGCAGCGCCCATGAACTTAATTTCAGTGAATGTCCCTCAGACTGATGGTAGGAAATTCTACTAAATTTTTGTAACTGCACCAACTGGACTGCACTGAAGCTGCATACGCGTCTGGTTGTCGTGTTGAAAAGAGAGCTGACGACTAATATAACATTTGAAACATAAAGAAGTTGAGAATGTATTTTTCATTGCATGATTCATTTATGATTTAATCAGGTAAAAGAGGCAATGACCATGGGTTTCGCATGTTCTTCCCTAGGCTAGTGAGATACGTACGGTTGATTTTTCACAGCTGAAATTTGTATCTGAGGAGAGGACTTCGAAAAGAACAAACCAATGATAAAAGTTTAAAGTAGCTGATCAAATTGAGAAAATAAAAGCAGCCAAATATATTTCATACATACATACATACATACATACATACATATACATACATACATACATACATATAT
>NC_069007.1:15111108-15113683 GCF_001194135.2 Octopus bimaculoides
CTTCTCATTTCGTGTAAAGAAAAGCAACAAAACAAAGATTATATCTTCATTTATATAGAAGATCAATAATAAAATAACTGATGCCAAAAATAAAAACACACACAAAAACACACACACAAAATTATTCAAGTTCAAATATTCTTAAAGCATATTTGAACTCGTAAGGAAACTATTTATTATATTTCTGCCGCCGAACGAATTTCTCGCTGCAGACAGATAAGTGTAATAGGTATAAACACACTAAGTCAGTCCGAAGCGCTCCTTATCCAGGCTGAGGTGTGTATGTATTTCGGAGTAGTTATCTCCTATCCCGCACTATGTACAACAAAGATCATGTGATCATAGCACAGCTGTCCAGCAGCGGTAATTTTCACTACTAAGCTCGAACCATACCTCTTTACCTTTGCTTTGGAAGAGATTTCAAACTGCTTTACCCGATCGATTTTAATGGTAAGCCTTTCGAGAGGCGGTGTGTAGGGAAGTGAAGTATATAGAAGCGAAATTATGTATAGAAACGATTGTGGTGTCGATGACACAACAACAAACCATAGCGAACACTAAAGAAACATAAGGATAATTTTATAGCTTAACCAAAATATAGACATACAAAGCAACAAAAGGATGATTTTATAGTTAAACCAAAATACTGAGATACAAATCCAATAAAAATAAAACGTACTGGGATATTCAACAAATATATATTAGATTCAGCAAGCTATTTCAGTCTCTTAGACATAATATGGTAAAGTAGACAGAAATGGTTTGCCTATAATAACAAATTTCTCCGGAATCTTTGATTCGTTTTCTTTTATTTGAAAAACATATTAGATTCAATAAGCGCAAAAATTTAGTCAAATAACAAACCTTACACAATAGAATCGCAACACTGGTACAATTAAGAAGTTTAATAATATCGAAAATAAATGTAAATATACTCTGTCTATAAGTGTATAATATTACACAACGGTCTATAAAAGTGTCTACTGAGTGAAAATATTTCAAATTGAGAAATAAAATGAGGTATATACATCTAGTTGTTTATCTCTGAAAAGCAAAAGTTGCTAAACCTATATTGAGTAAAGAGTAAGTTATCTCCACCTGATTGATTCCATTCGAAAAGATATTTGTCTGGCAGTGCGTTCAGTTGTCAATTATCTTGCATTTCGTGTCACAAGTATGGGGCATAATTTACGTGGCACACAAATGTGCGACATAAATTTACGTGTGAGGCAATCGTTACATAAGTTTAGCTATGAAATATCAAGTCATCCCATAAGTTCTGTCCGATTTTACCTTTTTTAAAATTGAATGAAATTTAGTAGTATTTTAGAATGTCTAACGGAATTAAAAATTATTTTTATGTATTTGTGTATATTTAAACTAATTATATATAATTTTACAGAATAATAGAATTAAAATTTCTTTGATTAAATCTCTTTCTAACATAGAAGTATCCAAAGAGCATTTGAGGCACATAGTGATTTATGACTACAAAAAAGAAAACTCTGCAGCCGAAGCGACTCGAAACATACACTCAGTTTATGGGAAAGAATGCTTGAATGAAAGAACTTGCAGAAGATGGTTTGCAAAATTCAGAAGTGGAAATTTCAGCCTTGAAGATGAAGATCGAACAGGACATCCAGTTGAATTTGCTGATAAGCTTCTTGAGGCATTACTTGAAGAAAATCTAGCATTATCAGTTGAAGAATTGGCAATAAAGCTTAGTTCAAACCATACAACTGTTCATCGTCATCTTCAACAATTTGGAAAGGTTCCTAAACTTGGGAAATGGGTGCCTCGTGAATTGTCCGAAAGCAACCACAAATCTCGAGTTGACATCTGCTCTTCTCCCCATTCTCGCTAACTCATTTCACCTTTTTTGTATAGACTTGTGACTGGTGACGAAAAATGGATCTTCTATCGAAATGTTAAACGTCGTAAACAGTTGCTTGGCGAAAGGGGAAACGCTGAACCACAACTGAGGAAGGAAACTTCATGGGAAAAAGGTTCTTGTCTCTATCTGGTGGGATTACAAAGGAGTAATTCACTTCGAATTGTTACCACATAATGCTTGACAACCGATGGTGGTGTGTTTACGGTCCCGTAACATAGTGGTTCGGCAAAGACGAACGATAACATAATAAACTCTAGGCTTACAAAGAATAAGTCCTCGGGTCGATTTCTGCGACTTACGACGGTGCTCCAGCACGGCCGCAGTCAAATGTCTGAAACAAATAAATGAATAAAAGAATGTATATATGTATGCTGATGCAGACGGGAAAGAAACAGAACTCAAAAAATGAGTCTGTGCATATTTTAATTGATATTGAGCCGGAGTGTAACTCTAGGCCCGAGAGTTCCATACATTGGCACTTATCAAACCGCTATCTATCTATCTATCTATCTATCTATCTATCTATCTATCTATCTATCTATCTATCTAACTAAACACGCTGACACGCACACACGAACACACGCACATATATTTATATATTTATGTATAAATATATACGTATATACATGTATACATATACACATACACACATACAAACACATTATATATGTGTATATATAT
>NC_069007.1:15114626-15115037 GCF_001194135.2 Octopus bimaculoides
TATATATATATATATATATATATATATATATATATATATGTGTGTGTGTGTGTGTATGTATGTATGTATGTATATATATTGAATGTCATCCTGGTATGTGTGTAATGATAAATGATAGGAAGGATCAGATAAAATAAGAATGTGATTATAGGTTCAGGGCTCTCACTTACGATTTCGAAAATAAAATTTGTTGACATGCTCACAACCACGCGCGCGCGCACACACTTGCACAAACACAAATAGACACACAAATACACGCACACATACAACACTCACATACACACACATACACACGCATAGATGAACATAGAGTATACAAAAAGAACTCATATTGTACAGATAACCGCTGCTTGTGTCACACATACGCACGCACAGGCAAATACACGCACATATATATATACATGTATATAT
>NC_069007.1:15116106-15116918 GCF_001194135.2 Octopus bimaculoides
TCCTTCTTTATCTCTCTCTTCCTTTCTCTCTCTCTTTCTTTCTCTCTCTTTCCCTCCACAAACGCAAATATACACGCATTGTGTGCCTCTCTCATCACATAGTCACCCATGGAAAACCACCCTTCTCTGTCTCTGTCTCTTTCTCTCTCTCTCTCTCTCTCTCTACACAAGCTGTTCTCCCTCTCTCACCACATACACGGTGACACACACCCTCTCTCTCCGTCTTTATCTCTGTCTTTTTTACTCTGTCTTTTTTACTCTGTCACTTTCTCTCTCTAGACACATCCATACTCTCTCTGTGTCTCCACTCACACGCACTGCCCCGGCTCTCTCTCCACATATACACAGTCTCTGTCTTTCTTTACAGACACTCTCGCACACACGCTTTCTCTCTCTCACTATTACTCTCTCCACATGCAGACACACTCTGTGTTATTCTCTGTCTGTCTCTCTCTCTCTCTCTCTGCACACACAATCGTTCACATACTCTGACTCACGCTCACTATACACTAATACAGACACAATCACTCTCTGTCTTTCTCTCTGCCTTCAACCCCCAGCCACTCCTACTCCACGCACTAGCATTCACACACTGACTGACACACAGAGCTACACCGTACACACACGCACGTGCACAAATACACATACATACATACCCACAAAAGCATACCCAAACACCCACGCACCATACCTCCCCCTACACACACAAAGCCACACGGAGATTTTAGTCTCTGATAGACAACGCACACTCTACATCATACTCACAAACAGAGACACACAACTCATACTTACACTCACCAACACACACATAC
>NC_069007.1:15120196-15124389 GCF_001194135.2 Octopus bimaculoides
TATTTCTGAGGCGAGCTGGCAGAATCTTTAGCACGCCGGGCGAAATGCTTAGCGGTATTTCGTCTGCCGTTACGTTCTGAGTTTAAATTCTGCCGATGTCGACTCTTCGTTTCATCCTCGCGGGGTCGATGAAATAAGTACCCGTTGAGCACTGGAGTCGAGGTAAGTGACCTACCTTCGCCCCCACTTACACAAAATTGCTTCTCTTATACCAAAATGCTGAGCGGCATTACGTCCGTTTCTACGTTCAGATTTGAAATTCCGCCATGTTGGGCCTTGCCTTATAGCTTTTCGGGTGGATGTAATACGAACCAGTTGAGCACTGGAATAGATGTAATCGACGTACTCTCTACCCCACACTGCTGCCCTTATGCCGAGATTTGAAGCCAATATTATCAGCATCATTTTCATCAACATCATCGCCATTTCCATATTTATTAACATCACGACCTAGCTCATAATTGTTTGCCCCCAAAATTCACATACAGGGTGTCCCCAAAGTCTGGGTACATGGAGTAAATAAAATCACAACATAAACAGTTAACTAAAAGAAATAATAATTTCTTAAAGTATGTGTTAATCGCTATGTACCCAGACTTTATGGACACCCTGTATATTAGGGAAATAATAGTAAAAAACGGATATACATGAATAAGAAATCTCAAGGGAGATAATTAAGAAGGGAGATAATTTTTAAAACATTATATTTCATTTTTTAACATGTAAGAATATACTATATTATATTAATTGGTATATTTAAAAAAAAGACTACATAACACACGACCATGGCGCTTAGTCTCAACATTCTAAGCAACATATACAACTATTTATTTAAGCAAGAGAATATGATCTAAATTTGTTGAAATTATCTTCGCTCTCCCGTGTTTCATTTAGGTTTTCAAACCAAAATATTTGCCGCTAGGTGTTTGATTTTATTCTCAGTATAAAAGGCAAATTTTACATTAATACCAATGTTTTGTTGTACGCCATTAGGTACGTTGACAATTTGACGGCACTCCTTATCGTAATCCCTTATCGTAATCCCGTAACTCCTTCTGCATTTTGCTCAATATACATATGTATGTATATATATATATATATATACCTATATATATGTGTGTATATATATATATATATATATATATATATATATGTGTGTGTGTGTGTGTGTGTGTGTGTTTGTGTATATATATATATGTATATATATATATGTATGTATATATGGTATGTATAATAAATCTTTTTTCCACATGTATTTCCTCTCCTGTCACAAATAATGATTTGTTTCTTCATAATTATATATGCCTGACATTATCATTGACATACGAAACAAAAACATACATACACAAACACAGGCACATATACGTGTATATGTATATCCGTAAATATGTATAGTATATAGTATATAGTGCTTATTAAGAGAGTGAGAGAGAGAGAGAGAGAGGAAGAGAGGGATATATGTCCATGTATTTAAATGTGTACGTATTAAACTCTATAATTATTAACATATTATAATCTCCACAATTTGCCCGCTAGTATCTATGTTCCTCATGACATATATCTGAATCCATCCATCCATTCATCCTTACAAACATACATACATACATACTTATAAACAATAAAACAATTTGAATGGTACAACAATGCAATATAATACAAAAAATGGACTATATTCCTGTTGTAATTTAGTTATCTATAATCCGATGACATACGTACTTGTATAAAGACATACATACATACATACATGCATACACGCGTACATTTATATATACATACAAGTGTACATACAAATATACATGCATGTATACATACATATATTCATGCATTTATACTTACATTGATAAAAACACATACATACAGAAAATACATTCATGTACTCATACATACATATATACACGCGTACAAACTAACAAACATTCACAATAGCATACATGCACTCTGACATACATAGTTATATACATACATACACCCACATATACATGCATACGTACCGACACATACATGCATGTATACAGATAAGTATACCTACATTCCTAAAGACATGCAACATTTGGGCTGCTTCATTAGACATTCGATGAGATCCGATCCATTGATGCGAAAAGACCACCCCAACCAAGAACGAAAATAAAGAAGCAGAGACTTAACACCCATCCAAAATGCCTTTCAATGTCGCATCATATCCCTTCGGTACCATATATATTTATCATTTAAATAGGTCTGAACTCGAAATTATCTGCTTGAGACACAAGCTCCTTATCATATGGACACATGTTTTTACATATCAAATGGTATCTAAAAATGTAGCTTCTGGATAGCCGAAACTCTCACCAAGCATATATTTGGAATCGAAAGAATAAATTTATCTCATGAAAATTTTTTTCAAAATGGCTCTAAAAGTATTATTAACCTCACTTGCAGTATACTGATGTGCCAATTTCCAATTAAGAATTTAAGAAATTATTAACTTGCGTATATATTTCTTTCTTTATATAGTTTGTTTAATTATTTAAAAATCTTTCTCTGTTTTTCTTGCAGTTTACATTGTTACTTATCATTATAGATATAACCTACCTAGTTGACTGAGAGTATTTTATCAATTAATAAATCTAACTGCATTCCGTTTATCACTAGCTCTTCACCTATATTTTCAAAATATTTTTAATGTAATTAAATAGATCAAATACTAGATGAACTTCTTTGTTTGCTTACAAGTAATCTCCTCTGCACACACAGATATACAGACACAGAGACACACAGATACATGCACAAAAAAACACACAGAGACACATATGTGTGTGCGGTGTGTGTGTGAGTATACGTCTGTGTTTATACATATTAATATCTGTATAAATTCATATACATTTATTCATGCGTATATATAGCCACTTCCATGCACAGATGTATATAGAACCACGTACACCATACATTACTTTGAATGATCACAAAATCAATTTCTGTATGAAGTTAAATGTAGTTTAATCAATCCGACCAAAACCGACAGAAGTACAATTATTAAAGCCATCCTAGGTTAACACACAGAGAACAAAATATGCAAGTTCGCTTAAATTATATGTATATAGCATCACGAACAGCGTATGTTATATTACATGTCCACAAGACAAATTTCTGTACAAGCGTAAATTGATTTTAAACATTCCTTCGAAAGCCAAGTTATTTAGAATTAGTAAACGTATCCTAGGTTTACATTCAGAGAACAAAATATGCAATTTCCTTTACACTATCTGATAACTGTACGTCTGTAATAAAATGGTTTAGTGAAATATGTTACAAACAGCATTTAAATTCCGGGCGATTTGAGATTATATATATTTAATCTATGACGAAACATTTCTGCAACACATCCGTAACAAGATCGCATCAATTAATGAATCTAAAATTATGATCTTTATGCATGCAATGAAAATTCCCCCTTTTCGTTTGATAACTTATCCTGGGCTGAACAAAAATATGTGAGTCTTATTTGTTTGATGCTTTGGTGGAATTACATGACAATACCGATTTTGACGAAAATATTGAGATTTCCTTTGGGGATTTCTATGTAAAACTAACATTGCTCTGTGAAGGAGTTTATATAAAGAATGATAGACGTATAATCCCAGCATAACATAATGGCCTTGAACCTCGTAGATTTAGAAAGAGAAAAAACTGCGTAGATTTTGAAAGAGAAAAAAACTGATATAGATTTTTAGATGAGATTTAAGCACCACACTTAGTTTAGGTATCGGCTTTGTTATCACGTTATATTTTGAAGCGGATACATTGTACGTTACGAAGAAAAAAAAAAGATTAATGAAAGTCTGTTTTATTCACAAACAAAACTTCCTCTGTAAGGAAGTTTATACAGAGACGATGGATGTATTGATGTTGTTGTTGTTGGCACTCCGTCGCTTACGACGTCGAGGGTTCCAGTTGATCTGATCAACGGAACAGCCTACTCGTGAAATTAACGTGCAAGTGGCTGAGCACTCCACAGACAAGTTTACCCTTAACGTAATGCTCAGGGATATTCAGCGTGACACAGTGTGACAAGGCTGACCCTTTGAGTTACAGGTACAACAGAAACAGGAAGTAAGAGTGAGAGAAAGTTGTGGTGGAAGAGTACAGCAGGGTTCGCCACCATCCCCCTGCTGGAACCTCGTGGAGCTTTAGGTGTTTGCGCTCAATAAACACTC
>NC_069007.1:15125282-15126187 GCF_001194135.2 Octopus bimaculoides
GATAGAATAAGTACTAGGCTTCCAAAGAATAAGTCCTGGGGTGATTTTCTCGACTAAAGGCGGTGCTCCAGCAGAGCCACAGTCAAATGACTGAAACAAGTAAAAGAGTAAAAAAGTAAAGAGTATACCATATTACAATGGCATATAAATTGTGCCATAGAGAAACGTACTATGGCTTAATTTATACATAGTTTACTTCCTTCTCACATATTGATAAGGATTATGTAAAACTAATATCTTTCTACGTTCCCATAAATATCAGTATTTTTGATAGAAATACTATCGAAAGCCAAACGTTTTGTGAAACATTAACAAGTTCCCTCAACAGTATAAGCTGTAAGAAACTAGACAAACGTAACAACATACTGACGTTCTTCCTGTATCTCCATTACGTCAGCATGTTCGCCTTCATATCAAATGGCTATGGAGACCGCTAAAGGTATGTGTTAAAGTAGAATAGATCCAGACAGTAAAACGTGAATTAAATAAACTGAAGCAATAGAGCTCAAACATAAACGAAACAAAATAAAAGAGCACTTCGCAACCTCGTACATTCAAGTTCAGTTCCACATTAGGCAAGTAAAATCCCTTACAATCCCGGGTCAACGAAGGGCTTGTAAATAAATAGGGTACACAAAAATTGTAGAAAAACCCGAGATATATGTGTGTGCGGTGTGTGTGTGAGCTTATAAAAGCGTGTGTCTCTTTGCCAGTTTTTAGCCCACAAAACAACTTGGGAAGCGATGTTGGTTTGCTTACGCCTACTTAAATTCCGGTCTCCTCAAAAGCCCTCCAAAATAATTAGTAATTTAAAGGTGCGCACTTTAAAATAAGTACTCGGTTCGATTTGTTCAAATAAAACCATTTGAAGCGTTTAATGCTGGGACCTTTAAGACTCCAGCATG
>NC_069007.1:15126287-15127169 GCF_001194135.2 Octopus bimaculoides
ACATATGTTATGCGCGTTTCGGTATGTATGTATATATGTATGTATATATGTATGAGTGCGTCGTTACACATGCATACACGACTGCATACACAAGCTTCATTTCCACAAGCACACGCCCAGTCTCTGACCCTCTCTCTCTCTCTCTCTCTCTCTCACTCACTTTCTCTCTGTTTCTCAGTTTATCCATCTCTCCTCTCTCTCTCTCTCTCTCTCTCTCTCTCTCTCTCGCTTTCTATCTATCTAATTTCTATCCATCTATCTATCTATCTGTCCATCTATCAATCTCTCACGTGTACCGTAAAGCTGAGTATTATTCACAACAATTTAATGTACGTCTTTCTAAGCAACTGTTACTAACGTTTCCTTTAGAATATATAGCAATTATCATGAATTTCTACTGCCCTCTGGTGGCAGACTTGATAAGCTATTGGTTATGTAAACGCAGTTTCCGTTATTTCTATCCTGCCACGTGCGTTCTTCTGCGGCTTAGTTCACGGTGCTTAACACTTAATATTTTATATTAGGCAATAAAAACTGCAGTGTTAACATATTTAATATATAGACCATTTAGCAGTTAATTTACACGTTGATTGATGGCGAGAAGTTTCTCGATCACCGATATTAACAGGATTACGTTATGAGATATATTTTATGGCTTAATATGTGTCTTATGTTTTATGTTTCATGTTTTATCGTGTCTTTTTTCTTTATCTTTTCTCTTTTACCTGTTTCAGTCATCTGACTACGGCCATGCTGGGGCACCGGCTTGAAGGACTCTATTCGTTTTTTAGTCGAATGGATCGAATCATGTCCTTACATTTTAAAAACCTGGTACGTTTTCTATCGTGCTTTTTTTTTGTGTATGTCGAGCCACAACATTAC
>NC_069007.1:15127879-15129352 GCF_001194135.2 Octopus bimaculoides
TATATATATATATATATATATATATGACGGGCTTATTTCATACATGCATACACATATACATACATAGATACTTACATATATGCTGAACATGTCTAGATATGCAATTATATGCTAGAGGAGACATGCATAAAACAAAACGTACAAATCTGCACGTGTATATTCATACATACGAAAATACCCTATTGTTGATGTTGAAATTCCAATGTAGGAGCCAAGGATATCTGTTAGAAACCGGCTCTTTCTCTATTGGCAAGAAATCTTGAAATAAGACTCAATAATGACATACATACATACATACACACATACATGCATACATACATGCATACATACATACATAGGTACGTACGTTCGGACGGACGGATGGACGTACGTACGTGCATGCATACAAGCGTACTTACATGCACACGCATCCACCGCTAAGTACAGATTTTGCTGAAGTGCAGCGGTCCTGAGATCCATGCCAACGGAGCGCATGCTGCGGTTCGGGCCTTCCCATACTGGACGCATCAAAGGATACAGAGCAAAAGAATATTAAACATCTCTTCTCGGGGGAAAAATCGGGTTGCGTAGAGCCAACAACCCCTATAATGTAAAAAGTAATGTTACACAGGTATCGATGACAATTTGAAACCAATGATAACTAAGAAAGGAGGAACTAGTAAAAATATATGAGAGTGGAGAACAGTGTAAAAAATTCTTCGATCGAACATTTCCCCATCAAGAGTGCAGGTTGTAGGTCAATAAGAGACTTGTGAACACACATAGACATACACGTAGACACATACTCATCGACATATATCTATACACATTCATATATAAAAATATGTATTTCGGCAATAGCTTGAAAATCACGTCGGTCGTACGAAATAGCCAACGCCTAAAAAGCAGCGCCCGATAGTCTCCTTTCAAGAAACAAAGTCCATGCATGAACTGACTCAAGAATGGCAGCTCTTATATCCTTGATAAAGACAGTTTCGTATCTATTATCTCAAATGCAGTCTACTAGCACAAACACCTTGAATTATAAAGACTCTCTAAGAACGCAACGAACTTCTTTGCATCCTACAAATCCGATCGATCACTGAAAAAAATAATGTTTATAAAGCATTCAAAGATTCTCTATTATAGTTCACTGGGATGGCGATATGCTAACTATTGCATATATGCGTATAAAACAGGTAGACGCACTTATATACACATATACATACATACATACATACATACATATATATTTACAAATTCACACGTGTATATACAAAGGACGTACCGAAATGCAAACACGTGCATGAAAGAGACATGCAACCAATTACATGAATGCATGTATATGCACAAGTTAACCTACTTACATTCACACGTTAACGCAGACACTAACAAATCCTCAAAGTCGTCTCTTACTTACACAAAAAAGAAAATAATAATGATGATGATAATAATAATAATAATAATAATAATAATAATAATAATAATAATAAT
>NC_069007.1:15129980-15130363 GCF_001194135.2 Octopus bimaculoides
TATATATATATATATATATATATATATATATGTATGTATGTATATGTATATGTGTGCATGTCTGTATATGAAAGAAAACTTACAAAAGTAAGATGGCGGAAAGGTAGGTAACCACATTTTCGCACGTTATACTACAAAACAAAGTCACTGATAGAAAACGTCGCTAAATACGCTAAGAATACCAGCGCGTCACTCATGTGAAAAATTAATATCCACGTGTATTGCCATTGCCAAAGTAGATTTAGCGAAAACTGAAACCCAATTGTATTCATTGAAGCGGAAACTGTATGGAATCCCGTGTGCGCATTTGTACATGTACGTATTTATATGCATACACCTGCATATATAATTATATATGAACACATACACATAGATGTATGCAT
>NC_069007.1:15132222-15136048 GCF_001194135.2 Octopus bimaculoides
ATATATATATATATATATACATAGATGTATATATATTTACACACTCATACATGCATGTGTTATATCTGTATAACGTCCTCTACGCTTATTATATTCACCATTTTTGCAAATATTCAATGAAACGTTTTCGGAATTTCACCCAGCTTTTAATCAGATGAACGAACACATGATCGAGCTTGGAACCTAGAGCAAAATCTCATGGAAAGAAGTGTGTGCTTCATTACGAAATCTATTTTCGCCTCAACCTCCAACTACCTACAGGATATGAATCCAGTATACATAAAATCCATCCGTAAGGCAGTTTGCTTCGACTTACTATATAGCTACTGTATGAAATCGAATCTTCCCATTACGTCTTATGTCTAAGCGAAAGCCATTTCTTCAGGGGTTTTGTGTATATTTCAAACTATTCAACCGACAAAATTTGAAAGTTAACTACAGCTGCTTGACCAAAATATGTAACATTGGCGCTGACAACTTACCCTTCAAGTCCCCGTATAAATGTCGTATGCTGCTTAGTATTCATAATACTCTGAAAGTCATATTGTATAAATATTTATCCAGAGTATCAAATAATCCTGTCGAGTGTTGATTGCATCAGAAATAATATTACCTAGCAAGGTATAGAATTATGCAACATCGATTATTATGGACAGTATAATCACTAATTTGCCAACCCGCTCTGAAATTCCTAGATGATACGCAACGTCCAAACCATAAGATTTAATATTTCACGTCATCTTCTAAAACATGTAAATTTGCAAGCCAACCGTAAGACATACCTATACATGGATCATCAATATGATTATCACATTTAATTTGGACAATTTCAATAACTGACGGTCCGTTCTATGCAAGTAAACATCTTTTTGAAATTTGAGCAGATATTGTCTTGATAAATAATACTTACTTATTGCCAAAAATAACAAACCTTACATTAAAGATAAGAACTAACTTATAAATGTCGCCACAAGATATAAGTTCATCCTTTCAAATCTCAGCAGAGCTATATAAATATATTAAAAACGGAAGCTAAATACTGGAGACACGGGATGTCCGTTGATAAGCATCCCATTCGAAAGAGGAAACTGGAGAAAATATTATAACTTCGAACCACAAACATCTTAGTACATTATGTTGGGTTGGCTGATGGCAATTGCTCTACAGGCCGCATTCGCCATCTTATATTTGCCCTCGAAACAAATAGCATTGCTCCACTTTTGCCATTTAATTCATCGCCTTGAAAGTTAGTGATTTTGTATTCGTAGTTTATGTCATTTGTCACACAAGTGCTACTTGTAAAATGTACTTTGTCACAAATTGTTGTATGATTGCTAGTCTAAACTGATTCTCCAACAAGCATTGGTAGTAAAGAGAGTTGCTAAAAATCTAGGAGGATAAAAACAATGATAAAAGTTAAGACAATGGGTCTAAGTAGATCTAGCAGCAGTGCTGGGATTTAGAAATACGAGTTTGGTTCCGAGGTACCATAGGTTTCACACTTAGCTTCTCCTACAGAAATACCATTTTCTAAGAGACATGTTCTAACCGGCGATATAACGGAATGATCTGTCTTGACTCGGAATATTTTAGAGGATTTCATCTAGGGGAATGATAACACAAAGCATGAACCCTAACTGTGCTTGGAGGCCCTTGGTTGGAGACGAATTCTGAGTCAACCCTAAAGTAAATTAATTAAAATACCACTTGGTTCCAACAGGTCATAGTCAACCCAAGGATAGGCAGATGACGAAACAAATGATATACTGGCTGGTGTGTCGGAGGTTCCTGGCCCTTAGAAATTCGTACATAATATTTATAGTAACTAAAGAATGAATACTTAGTTCTCGAGAATAACTAAATACGTATTTCTGTAGTTTGTGTAGATAATAGATGTTTATGATGTTAGAAATGGTTAAACCGCCATCTGACTATAGATCTTTCTCTAAGGTGTTAAATATAGATCTAACCTTATCTAAGTTGACTCATTCGTATAGATCACATATCTCGGCGCCATCAAAGCAACCCATGCACACATCAAACAATTCATTGATGTCTTTGAAGCATACAATGTCACTCTTGAAAAGCTGTGACTTTCTAAGAGGCATGATAATGTCGATATCGTTATTATTAATACGATGCTATTTTCTAATAATCACGTGTCAAATGCTGTAGTGACTACGGTTTATTATGGTGATCCCTGCATATCCTAAATATATATGGGATACATGTATGTATGTATGTAATATATGAGAGTATTCTAGTTCGCTTGAAGCATTGTGTATTCTATATATACACATACACATATATTCACACAGCTGTAAATTTATAAGTATATCTATGTGTGTTTGTGTGCCTATGAAGAAACGCACATACAGATATATATATATATATATATATATATATATATATATATATATATATACATACATACATACTGATATATATATGTATGTATATATATACTGCTGAGTTATTTTCTTAAAAGATGGACGCGGCAGCTAAATATAGCATGTCTTTTTTTCATATTTTCGTTTGATTTACGTCTACGATATGGCATATCGCGGACGGACAGAAACTTTTTTATGGGCCCTACCAACTCCGTGTTAGAATTTCTCTCTTGCTAACGAATCTCACCTTCCACCAATCCTCCACCTTAAGGGTGCCATTAATTATACATCTTCAGCAACATATTGGCTCTAGGGTTGATGTACCGCCTCCGACGATGTTGTATTGATTATATGTAGTACGTATTAAGTCCTTCGATGAGATTTTTAAAGAAATTTTCACTCAAGGCTTGCAAATAGAAAATGATTCTTCTGCAGTCCTTTGTAAGGAAATCTTACAACTTTCTTGTAACCAGATTCAAATGAAACGAGTGGCACATTTAACCACGTCAGATTGGAACCCGCATTTTATAACACAGCGTGATTCGTAGAAAACCATAATCAACTGCAGTCCCCTGCCTTTGGGTGGTGGTGTTGTCATTATCTGAAACAAGCGACGAGCAGGCAGATTCTTTATTGCTTCTCCAACATGGCTTCTTCTATGAGTCTTTGCGAGTTTTATAAAATCAGTATACCACACAATGTATTGGGTTCGATATAAACAAGTACAACTCCTATAGTGTTGTCCCGGGATGGGTACAGCTCAGTGAAAGAAACCAGTGGCAAACAATATAAGGAAATTAATAAAATTATTAAATAAAAGAAAATTATTCTAAAATATGAAACCAAAATGTTACTTGTCATGTACCTAGTTAAAACTGAAATTAATATCGAGCTTATTGATTTATCGATCTCTTTCACACTCCACACATCGATGTCATCACCTCATCACGCAGTATGGCAGGCCAGCAAGGAATATTTGCGGTCATTCGCTATGCTAGAAATGAGAGCTAAGTATTCTGCAAATTACACCTTGAGTATTAGTGAATGAAAAGCCCCTTTGATTGATCTACTCTAGTCTGAGATAAACAGAACTGGGTGGCCACAGATGGAAAGTCTTTGATCTAAGGTCTGCTCAGAACTGTTCTTGGTCTACACAAAACACCAACAACAAAAACAAAAATTCGCTTTCACCCCAACCCACCCACCACACACAAGCAGACATAAACATACACACACACACACACAAGCACACATAAACATACACACACACACACAAATATAAACACACACACAAACACACACACACACACGAACGAAATCTGTTTCATGCCATGTATCTTGTCATAAAGGAAATCAATAACAGAATTATTGATTTATCGATCACTCGTTTTCACCCCCTTCTTTCACTAAATCTCTTCTGTCTCACACTTTCTCTC
>NC_069007.1:15138225-15138865 GCF_001194135.2 Octopus bimaculoides
GTGGTGGTGTTAATAATGTTGGTATTCATATCGTTGTTGCTGGTGGTGGTGGTGATGTTGGCGGTGGTGTTGATGGTAGGATAAAAATGAAGAAGACATGAGGTGGTGGAACGGAGATGGGGAAGACGTAGACATGGAGGGGAGTGGATTGGCAATCTGTTTGTAATTTCTTCTCGCGTTTCGAAATTGCTACAGTCTTAATTACAAGACCTTGCCACGTTAACATACGATTCCTGGCGCCTCCAACACCATCGGAACTACACCAAAACCGGCACCACCGTTTCAATCACCACCACCACAGCTTCGACTCCAGCTTCTCCACACACACCACATTTCACCCACCTCTCTACGCATTCTGATTAATCATCAATGCAATGAGATGCATATGTATGTATATATACATGTACTACGTGTGCCTACATACGTCTACGTGCTGTTTCCGATGATACAAAGATGTGCTTATATCTGTGCATGCGTACAATGTGTATATATATACAGAGAGAGAGAGAGAGAGAGAGAGAGACACACACACACATACATATGTGTGGGTGTTCTTTCATTCTTTTGCTTCAGTCACTTAACTGCAGCCATGCTGGAGCACCGATTTAAAGGTATCTTTAATCGAAGAGATGGACCACGG
>NC_069007.1:15141706-15142897 GCF_001194135.2 Octopus bimaculoides
CACACACACACACACACACACACACACACACACACACACACACACACACACGTATGTATATATACACACACACATACACTAACTATATTATCTTTTCACTTGCACACTTTAAACCCAATATAGTGGGTTCTGCTTTTCACTAGGACTTCTCTCTATATGTCAAAGTTTGTACCGTAATCCTTTAAAAGCCTTATGTAACTCGATAATAGTGTTGCCTTCCTATTTTCTCTATAATTGAAAGTTGACGAATAAGATTAAAGTAAAGCTATTTAAACCTACAATCTACCGTACCATTATGGCCGTGAAACTGTTTAGTCTTGTCAAACCGTCTTCTACTTCATTTACTATTCCTTCTGCATTTCATTACTTTACAACTGAGAATCTATTGGCCACTCTGCATGCGGACTTAGACCTTATTTATTTATTTAGTGAGATTGCGTATTACAAAGCGCTTTCATCTCAGGTTTACAGCTGTAACTTTCTTTTAAGTTTTCCTGTTGAATCTTTTTGCAATAGAGTTGGTTGCGCAAAGCAGATAATCGCACTGAACTTAGTAGTACACAACAAAACACTGTTGAGCAAAGACCCGTCTATTCCTTTCACTGTAAGGATAATAAGAGAAACTCAAGCTAATGTTGTTGCTGATATTTGTTTATTCTTTTCTTCTTTCAAAAACATTTCTCTACACTTCTGCTTAAATATTTCGTTGGGGCTCTTAGTTTGCAAGATTTTTTATGCTAATTTGCGCGTTAGAACAGATATCTTTTATATCTCGCGGGTTAGGGTCATTATGGAATCTTTAAACACATATAGAACGAAAGAACATTGAAAAACCAAGCTGGTTATTTGATTGACCGAACGATAAATAAAAATAAGATAACGTTCCCTATGACGAGACATGTTTTCACAGAAGAAGACGGTAACATTAATGTCCAACCATTACATGAAGTAAAGGCAAGGTGACACTAACACACACATGCACAGACACATACACACACAACAAGCTTCTTTCAGTTTCCATCTACCAAATCTACTCACAAGGCTTTGGTCGGCCCAGATGTAGAGTAGAAGACACTTGCAGTGAGGTTGTACTCAGAACAAGTGGCTGGAAACTTCTTCCCACATAGCCACACCTTTCATTGAACTGTGGCCAGGTTGGGATACCACATTGTGGACAAATCGACTCCAGTA
>NC_069007.1:15143474-15144586 GCF_001194135.2 Octopus bimaculoides
GAGAGAGAGAGAGAGAGAGAGAGAAAGAGTGGGAGGAGGACAGAGGGAGGATGAAGAAGGAGTATGAGAAAGAAAACCTGATAAATCGTTAGACAGAAACAGAGAGAGAGAGAGAGAGAGATACAGAGACACAGACAGACAGACAGACAGACAACCATCAGAGAACGAAACACTCGATTCCGTGTCAAAGACAGAAAGCAACTGTGACGATGTGTAGGAGCGAAAATTAACGAGAATAAACGAGAGCGAGTCAAAGCATTCTTGCTATCCTTTAACTAACTGACACGAGCTCTTGACAACAACACAAATAAATTCCATCTAATTACTCTCAAATTGAAACACTCTCTCATTAAGGACCAACATTAAACTTCGTTTAAATGGCTGACTTGTTATTTAGTAATGCACTCTTAACACTTTTCTCGTGGACGCCGTCAATCTAATGCGCTTCGCTTTTCGTTTCAATCCTTCTAGGCCTTTTGGTTCTTTCGACACTATCATTTGCCTATTTCTCTGTGTATCTCATTAATGGCCCTAACTTATTCGAAGTTCGTTTAATTCCTTCTCAGTACACGCCTACATTTACCTAACAATCTAACTACCTGTCTACCTACCTATCCACCCACCTAAATAACTAACTATCGCACCAGCTAACTGTCTAAATAAACTAACGACCTAACAACAAAACGTTTCGCGTACACCATATCTATCGTTCTATCTGTGTAACTACACAACTATATATCAGTCTTTCTATCTTTCTGTCATTCAATCATACTATGTATGTATGTATGTATGTATGTATCTATCTATCTATTTATCTATCTATTTATCTATCTATAAAAGTTTCTATTGATCTTTCTATGCATTCGTGTATATTAAATTATATTTGTGTATGTGTGTGTGTATATATATATATATATAAATACATGCATAAACTGTATTCATACATATATATATATACATATATACACATACATGTACGTATGTATATATGAATAAATGAATGTCTCTATATATATATTTATATATATGTATACACACACACACACACACACTCAACAAGCACACACACACACACACACACATATATATATATATATATATATATATATATA
>NC_069007.1:15145177-15145625 GCF_001194135.2 Octopus bimaculoides
TATATATAAACAGCTATCTGCCGCAATATGTGCGTGTTTTATATATTAGTCTATTTATCTCGGCTTAGGTTTAACGATCATAGGATGCACGCTGTCCTTCAGCAAGACACTTTATTTCACGTTGCTCCAGTCCAAATGAGCTGTACTTGTAATTCAAATGTTGCCCAGCCTTGTAACATTCTGCGTCACAATGAATCTCCCTGACAACTACGTTAAGGGTACGTGGTCCTCTGGAGTGCTCAGCCACTTGCACGTTAATTTCACGAGCAGCCTGTTCCGTTGATCGGATCAACTGGAGCCCTTGTCGTCGTAACACACAGAGGGCCTTACATTGACATATAAATATTTCTGTTATATATATATATACAATGTATCTATCGGTGGGAATGGTTTTGTTATACGGCGCCGGGTTTTACAGTCCTGTAAATAATAATAATGGTATTTTTAT
>NC_069007.1:15147202-15148406 GCF_001194135.2 Octopus bimaculoides
ATGCATGTATAGAGAATGCGACAGAATGGTTGCCCCGATTTGAAATAATAAAAAACAAACAAATATTCAAAGATACATGAAAACCTTTTTCTATGATGTTCTATGACGTCCATTTTCCTGTTTCAGATACTTAGTACCCACCATGGCCTGGAGCGGAGAGTATCGTTTTTCTTTCTATTATCATCATGTGAATTCATTTATCATTAACCTTCGAAATCGGGGCAAACATTCTGTCGTGCCTTGTATATATATATATATATATATATATATACCATTATGCTTCTGGCTATTGCTGCTGTTGTTTTTTGCTCTTCTTGTGTACTGTCTTGGTTATTTAACCTCAACTTCATAATTCAGCCATCTTTCAAATTTATTCATCATTCGTTTCATTAGAGATATCCATAACAGAACATGCTCTGCCGTAGGCAAAGTGATATATGAGATTTCACTTGCCCTTATTATGCATTCCGTAAAATATGAAGAGAGGGAGAGGACACTACGGAAGCAGTGAGATTTACCAATCGACAACAAAATCGATAAATGTGATAAACACAACAGGATGTTTTCCTCCAAATTTTGATTTGAAGGAACTCCAACCAATCTATGAGATATCAGATGTATAACGGAAATCTTAGAATCCGAGATCATGCTGTGCTTTTGAAAGGTGAAACTCCTTCTTGCCACATTATCCAGCTGGCCCTTCTCTTAGTTGGGGTGGGGATTTAAATTAAGAGAGATTTAGTCTTGTAGATGGCCTGACAACATAGAGACTCCAGCTGATAGAGATTCTGGTAAGTCTGTGAACATTTTCGTTAGGCTTAGGTGTGGCTGCATAATGAGAGGTTTGCCTAGAAATCACGTGCTTCCAGGTTCGGTCCCTCTGCATGACACCTTGGACAAGTCTGTCTACGATGGCCCCGTGTCAACATCAGCTTTGTGAGTGGATTTGTCAGACAGAAACTGAAAGGATCCCGTCGCATTTGTGTATTTATACACACACACACACATATATATATATATGTATACACACACACACACACACACACACACACACACATATATATATATATATATATATATATATATATACACATGTATATATATACACATACATATATATGTGTATATATATATATATATATATATATATAAAGTGAAGTATATTTGCCATTTAAATGTGGCTGACCCCTAAGGGTGGATGTTA
>NC_069007.1:15149036-15150015 GCF_001194135.2 Octopus bimaculoides
ATATATATATATATATATAAAGTGAAGTATATTTGCCATTTAAATGTGGCTGACCCCTAAGGGTGGATGTTACTGTTGCTTTTAGCCCCAGGAGAACATCTCCTCCAGCTGGCTTATCGACACATATCTGTGTCCTGTCTATTTTTGCCAAGGGAAGTTATCCTTCCCATCTTGATCTGCGATACGTACGGACCCGAGTTTCAGGGTTATTTCCCTTCTTCAGCGTACGATAATCGCCGACCTTCGATGAGAATGACAATCCCTATATATATATATATATCCATGTATATGTGGCCGACGTGGTGGTGGAAGATATGGTGGTGGTGGGAGGTGGGGTGGTGATGCTACTGGAAGAGGTGGTGGTGGTGCAGTCGGTGGTAGCGATGCAGTTCATGGTACCGATGTTTGTGTTGGTGGTAAACGACAAATAATGGTAGCGGTGGTAGTGGTGCTGAAGGTGCTTGCAGCGAAGGTGCAGCTGACTCTAGCGCCGTTTGTCGGTTAGCGTGTTGATCGTTTAGGAGAAAGATATAATTCAGATTAGCAAGAAAAGGAGGTTTATCTCAGCAAAGCGATCAGCATCAGTATTTATACAAAGAGATTAGTCTCACCTAATGACTAATGAACGGGGTTAAACAAGTGCTTCGACACACAGACAGCAAAAACAAACACTTTCCTACTCACTCCTACACTTACGACACACACACACCCTCACACACAGAAGTACATTCACACCAGCGGTTATATACACATACATACACCAACACACTCCCGTACAAAACTAGAACAGTAACGCCTACACGCGCACAGACACAAACAGGCATACACTACACGCAAAGACTGGCATCTATCTATCTATCTATCTATCTATCTATCTATCTATCTATCTATCTATCTATCTATCTATATATTTATCTATCTATCTATCTATCTATCTATCTATCTATCTATCTATCTATCTATCTATCTATCTATCTAT
>NC_069007.1:15150190-15151797 GCF_001194135.2 Octopus bimaculoides
ATATATATATATATATATATATATATATATATATATACATATATATATATTGATGTAAACACACCAATGTAGGTTGTCAAACACAGACACACAAATACATATGTGTGTGTGTGTGTGTGTGTTTGAGACTCTGTGTGTGTGTGTATGTACGTATGTATATATATATATGTATATATATAGTTATAAATATATATGTCTATATATACGACGTGCTTCTTTCAGTTTCCACCAGCCAAATCCATTCAAAAGGCTTTGTTCGGACTGAGTCTATATTAGAAGACACTTGCCCAAAGTGCAGATAGGGAGATATAGATACACAGGGAGATGAACAGGTATACACACACCTGAGTTTAAGTGCTTCTAGCGTGAAATCAATAAACACCAATATATATGCATATATATATGTGTGTGTGTGTGTATGTGTATGTGTGTGTATGTGTATGTGCGTGTATGTGTGTGTCTATATATATATATATATATATATACACACACACCTGCGCACACACATATATAGCCTACAATATGAAGCATTGGATTTGTGAAGAGCGTATTGTTTTTGGTATTTGCGTAAAACGTATGTATAGACTATATATAGGCTGTATAACCATCGTAAATAATGTAAGCGTATGTATCGGTTAGTGTATACATATGTGTGCATGTGTGAATTTGTGCGTCTGTGCGTATGTGTGTTTGTGTCAGTACGTATGTGTGAGTATGGGTTCCTACGTCCTTGAATGTGCGTATGCTAATGCGGATATGACGTGTTGCCGACATTTCCAAGGCGATATCGATGGCGTGTTTATGAGTGTCACCGTTTAATGTTAAGCAGACTTATTGCTTTAATTACAAACTGTGTGAACATATATGCTTAATCCACGCACATAATAATATATATATATATATATATATATATACGTCTGTGCGTCTGCGTGTGTGTGTGTGTATGTACGTGTGTATTTATAGTTATACCTGAGTGTGTTTTGAGGTAGCTTGCGCTGTTTTGTGGGTGAAACAAAACCCACAAGCTAATAAAAAGAAGGAATTTAGACAAGTTTATTAACTGTTATTGATTATCGATGACTGTACTTTACCTTTGTTTTCTCATCACTGTTCGATGTACTATAATAAGAAAATAGACTGTATACGCGTCTCAGCTTCGAGGTCAGAAGAGTTAGTGCAAGTCAATGTGCAAGATATATATATATATACAGTGTACATTTAGACGACGCATAAGAGGTATCAATCATAGGATTCCCTCACGCTAGAAAGTACAGCTAAGTTCCCAACCACTATTATGGATAAAATTAAACTTTCGAAAAGGATGAAAAATTAAAACATTTACCAATCTAGTTCCTGAACCAATGGTTTCTGATTTATTTAAGCAAATAAAAATAATTTTCCAGGTGAAGTCTTCAGTCAGCAGGTACGTCCAGATTAAACATATATGCACGAGGAAATCCAGCATCTGCCCCATGCTTATACATTCCAATTTTTCAAATCTACCGCGCATAGGAACACATACTCACGCATACGTACAAACAGCAACACACATATGCACACACACACACACACACACACACACATATATATATATATATATATATATA
>NC_069007.1:15151962-15154049 GCF_001194135.2 Octopus bimaculoides
CCCCCCTCCCAGGTGGACGGGACGCCAGTTCGTCCCAGCGTTACTGAAGAAACAGGAAGAAAGGAAGAAATTGTGAGAGAAAGTTGGGGCGAAAGAATACAGCAGGGGTCGCTACCAACCCCTGCCGGAACCTCGTGGAGCTTTTAGGTGTTTTCGCTCAATAAACACACACAACGCCCGGTGTGGGAATCGAAACCGCGATCTTCCGACCACGTGTCCGCTGCCCTAACCACTGGGCCATTGCGCCTCCACTAGGCCATTGCGCTTCGACTGGGCCATTGCGCCTCCTTTCAATTGTGTAGGGTCAATAAAATAAAGTAACTTTTAATTCGATTGGGGTTAATACAATTGCTCCAGCTGTTTACCTTCATAGTTTAAATACCACAGAGTTCACACTTGTCCTTTTAGGTGCGATGGAATAAAGTATTGGTAAAGTATTCGGATCGATACAATCGACAATAATTTCTCGTAAAATTTATTGATATTTGTTCCGACATTTTACGTTCTTAATTCAAATCCTACCGGGTTGAAATTTGCATTTTATCCTATCAGGGTCGATTAAATTAAGTACCAGTCAAGTACAAACCGCTTTCAATTCAAAAATAACGTCGGGAAAATTCTGTGTGATAAATGTTGTGGTTCTGTATGTTATCAGTTCAAATCCTACCGAGGTCAAGTTTGCCATTAATCATTTCAGGATCGATAAAATAAAGTATTAATCAAAAACTGAGATGGAATCGAATATAACACAGTTAATTTTTTTTTTTTTTTAGTCAAAATAGATGGCTTTGTTGTTCAATATGAAACCAATACCTGTGCCCATGTGGAGGCGCAATGGCCCAGTGGTTAGGGCAGCAGACTCGCGGTCATAGGATCGAGGTTTCGATTCCCAGATCGGGCGTTGTTAGTGTTTATTGAGCGAAAACACCTAAAGCTCCACGAGGCTCCGGCAGGGGTTGGTGGCGAACCCTGCTGTACTCTTTCACCACAACTTTCTCTCACTCTTACTTCCTGTTTCTGTTGTGCCTGTAATTGAAAGGGTCAGCATTGTCACATTGTGTCACACTGTGTCACGCTGAATATCCCCGAATATCCACGCGTCTGTGGAGTGCTCAGCCACTTGCACGTTAATTTCACGAGCAGGCTGTTCCGTTGATCGGATCAACTGGAACCCGCGACGGAGTGCCAACCTGTGCCCATATTACATAAGAAACAACCATACTGAAATTCGTGGGAAAAAAGGTGCCACCATGCGCGAACCACACACACATACACGAACACTGGCACGTACTTGGACAAGGACACACACATGCACTCACACACACAAGCAAACACTTACGCATACATACATACATACATATATTTCGTTGTTCTTTTTTACGCAAAATTTAAAATGGAGTCAATAACATTTGTTATTAAAAGTAACACGTCATCTTTTGTCTCAATTCGAAAACTCATTTTGATAAAACTCCCTCGCCCACGATTATAATAATGCCTAAAATAATCGATTCTCGCAAATCATTTAATTAATTAATTAACTATTAATGGATTAATTATACAATTATATAATAATTTATTTATGTATTTCATTTTTCCTTTACTAAACCGCTATTAAAACAATTTAGGCGAAATAAAAGAGTTTTATAAATTACATGTATTATATCAACTAGGCAACATAAGTTTCTTTCATAAAAATTTATTGTATTTTAAAAAGAGCCAAATTTTATTTCGTTATTTATATATTTCTTTATTTATTATTGAATATTCATATTCTGCCGTTATCATAGACGAAACGGGAGAATTTTATAAAGGTATGTCGCCATTGGCCCTCCACCACCACCACTATCATCACCACCACCACCATCAGCATAATTACAAATACAACTACTAATTTTACTACTATTAATGCAAGTAATAATAATAATAATAATAATAATAATAATAATAATGATAATAATAATAATAATAATAATAATAATAATAATATATAATAATAATAATAATAATAATAATAATAATAATAATAATAATAATAATAATAATAATAATAATATTAATAATAATAATGATGATAATAATAATAATAA
>NC_069007.1:15156575-15157248 GCF_001194135.2 Octopus bimaculoides
GGGAGGAAGAGGGAAAGACGGGGTGCAGCAGCAACAGCAGCAGCAGCAGCAGCAGTGCTAGTAGTAGTAGTAGTAGTAGTAGTAGTAGTAATTTTAATGTTATAAACATCTATTCTGATTAGCAAATGGCGTCGTACAAAAAAAAGCCTCTCTATACGTTCTACCATTTTAATCCTATGCAAGGCTAACCTTGCCAATCGCCCTTCGGGGCAAACAGTGAAACAAAAGAAGAATCAACCGCTACGGAAGATCCTATCCATTATTGTTCCTTGTACCTACCTTAAAATATTCATTAATTTACTCGTAGACTCTTCTCCAAATTTAGACTCTTCTCTAATGATTTTGTTTTTTGGCGTTTCTATTTTTTGTTCCTGTTGGTTGTCTTGGATGTACAAATATCTTCTTCGCTACATATCGGATCTTTATAGCCATTGTTGCTCTGGGTGGCGCTATTGTCGTTAATGATGTTGTTATATGTGGTGGTGATGATGATGATGATGATGGCAATGTTCATCGCGACGATGACGACGGTGAGGATATTGATGATAATCACGATGGTGATGATACTGATGATGATGCTGATGATGATGTGGTGGAGGACGATGATGATTGCAATGACGATGAAGATGACGACGACGGTGGCGGTGGTGGAGGCGGCGGTGGAGGAGGCAGC
>NC_069007.1:15157886-15160301 GCF_001194135.2 Octopus bimaculoides
GCTGACAATGGATCTGGCAATGTCGATGTTCCTGATGTTATTGGGGTTAATACTGAGGTTGATTTTTTTAGACAGCCAGCTGGCAGAGCCATTAGCAACGCCGGGTAAAAATGCTTCGAGCCGTTTCGTCCCTCTTTACGTTCTGCGGGGCCGATACAAAATAAGGACCAGTTAAATATTGGGATCGATGTAATCGATTTATCCCCTCCCCTTAAATTTCTGGCATTATGGCAGAATAAAAAAAAAACAATATTTATGTTGATTAAAAGGCGGCGATTTGGAACAATTCTTAGCGTGCCGGGTAACGTATTTAACGTTGTTTCGTCCTTTATGTTCTGTGTTCAAACTCCACATAGGTTTTCTCTGCCTTTCATTCTTTCGGGGCCGACAAAATAAGTAGCAGTTGAGTACTAGGAAAGTTGTAACTGACTTACCCATCTTTCCTGAAATTGCTGGCCCTGTGCCAACATTTCAAACTAATATTGATGTTGGTTTTGTTGTCAATAATATGGACTGATGTTGTTGACAATCCTGTCTGCGGTTGCCGTTGTTGGTGATGTTGACGCATATACCGTATTTGATATTGTGGTTACCGTTTTTTACAGTCATTGAAATTGTTGTTCATTCATTTTTTGTTAATATTCCCGCTGACGATGTCGCTGTGGTGATTTCTTTCTAACCGTATCACTGTCGATCACGTTGTTCCCGTTGTAGACATTATCGACCCCGTCGTTGTTTTGTCGATGTTGTTATTGAGTTGTTGATATTAAGGCTTTTTGTTGATCTTCCTAATGTTGTCGAAAACGTTGCCGATGCTAGCCATAGTGTTTATTTCTTGCAGAGATATTGATCATGTTGCTGCAGTCGTTGTTATTGATGTTGATCGTACCTCTATTGTTTGTCACCAGTTCAATGTCGATTGATCAAAGCCATAGTCTTAACTATTCAAGCCGTGTCCATCCCTTCGAGATTTCGCTAACAATATAACCAGACTATATTATTCTAAACACTGTTGTTTATACACCTGAATATATAATTCTAGTTTAGATGGGAAGGGTTTGACTCCAGTTTCCATACCACTGCAACGTAAATTGTTCTCGTGCTCCTGGAATTAACTATAGGATAGCTGTGTGGTTAAGAAGCTCGGTTCGTAAATTTGTGGTTTCAGGTTCATTCCCATTGTACATCATATTGGCCAAGAGTCTTTTATTATCGCCTCCGGGCTGACTAATAACTTGTGAGTGAATTTCATAGGTGGGAAATTGTGTGGAAGCCCGTTGGGAATACAATAAATATATTCTTTGGGTTTGTTTTTAAACTTCAGATAGATAGATAGATAGATAGATAGATAGATAGATAGACTGACTGACAGACAGACACACAGATAGATAGCTAGATAGCTAGATAGCTAGACAGATAGATAGATAGAATATCGTACAAAGAATTTTTCCTGATTTCTTTGTTAGTGTTGTTTATCTTCATCTTTACCCTGAAATCTAAAACCATAGTGGTAGTTCTCTGGCTTTTTCCCTCCCCTTTTCCTGCATAGGGTCTTCCAGAATACATTAAACCACTCGGCCATAATCTCTTCTTTTCTTTCCTCTTTATAGAGTCCGCCATTTTACGTTCTTGGTATGCCTAGTGACCGCCCAACTGGCAAGTGAGTTGTCACGACTAAACTAACTTAACATGGATGATCATTTATGAATTTTTATTTAATAATGGATTGTGTAAGATTTTAACAGTGAAATGACAAAAAATTAACATAGATAAAAGTTGTAAATTTACTTTATACATTGCAAGTTAATGGCTTCCCTGTGGCTGATAAAATCTCATGTTATTTTAATAATCCTCATAAGTTTGAACATGAATAATATAATTAACACAAGAGGAAAAATTTAGGAGGTTCATTACGTTATCTCCCCGCACAATCATCGTCTTCTAAAGCCTAATAACAATGCGACACACTAAGGATCCCTTTGGGGGTACTAACTGCAGAGTTGAGGATCTCTGCATTAAACAATATCTCACTATATAACTTACACAAGCAGGTAACAGTTTGTGATAGGTATGGCTGCTATTTCTTGCAGATGAAGTGATCTACGGAATAGAAGGTGGGTCAGTGAGTTAGGAAGATGACATGACATATTATGTCATGTGACCCAGTATAAAGACTCTGAAATAGGTTAATGCTCACTTATGGCAACAATAAACAATATTTATTTCTCAATAAAACTAAAAATAATAATATTAAATACAATAAGTTCTTCATTCGTAAATAGATTTATATGAATACATCAAACGTACTTCCATTGATCTAGCAGGTTGTGTGCATATGTGTTGGCATATACATACATACATACATATATATATGTATATATATGTATGTATATATATATATATATATATATATAT
>NC_069007.1:15162570-15165344 GCF_001194135.2 Octopus bimaculoides
TAAAAATAAAACTACTGAATGATAATAATAATAATAATAATAATAATAATAATAATAATAATAATGATAATAATAATAATAATAATAATTATTATTATTATTATTATGATAAGAATAAAAAGTATGAGCATAACAACAAACACAGCTGTAATTAATACAGGGAGTGAATTTCATTACTTTTAGATCTTCAAGAATTACATGGCACATGTATGTACACACATACACGCATAGAAACACACACACGCGCACAAACATACACATATATACATACATATATATATGCATACATACATATATTCATACACATTTATTAATATATATATATATATATATATGCATATATATATATATATATATACACACACACACTTATATATATGTATGTATTTATGTATGTATGTATGTATGTATGTATGTGTGCATGTATACCCACACCGAAACAGAGACAGATACAGATGAATAGATACATGTATATATAAATATATACATAAATATATTTTTGTACATACATTTATATATATATATGTGTGTATTCATGGACGTGTGGTGCATGAGTGCGTGTATGGGTGTATGAATGCGTGTGCACGTGTATGTGTATATGTAGTCATATGTGTGTGTGTGTGTGTGTGTGTGTGTGTGTGTGTGTGTGTGTGTGCGTGCGTGCGTGCGTATACATCTATATATGCATACGATTATAAGAATGCGAGAATGTGCGTATAAAAAAGACTTGGGACAATAAAGTCCATAGCATAATATGCATTAAGTGAGAAGTGATTGTCATTGACGGATTGTCTTTATTGAAATATTTTAATATTAGATGGTGTAAATAACAATACTAACAACAGGCCCCAAAAGGAGAAACCACCGTAATGAATGCATCATTAGTCACACCACAGCTATAGCAATCGTCACTGACATAAGTCGCTCATTACTATAAGTCACATCATTGCCGCCCCCAACAACAGCACCACAGCAATGATCGCAAGCGCTACCTCTACTACTACTACTACTACTACTACTACTACTACTACTACTACTACTACTACTACCAGTTAGAACATGACTACAACTATCCCCACCGCTACAAATGCTCCAACGAACTTGTACGCCACCAGTGATGAAATCATCAGTCACATAAGCAGTACTACCGCAACTGCCATAAGCATAGCTATCGGCCGTCCCCAGTATCAACGCCATCACTAGCACGGCCGTTTTTAAAAAGGCCGCCACCAACATATTCACAATAATAACAGTAATTAACCCAGTACAAGCGTTTTATCTACAAATACAACTGATACTGTAATTACAAGTGCGTTAACAATAGTAACAACAACAAATAGAAGTACAACCTCTGAAACAACAACAATAATCAGGGATAGAAATGGAAAAAAAAACCAACAACAAAAAGCATTATAAACGACGGTAAAAACGAAAACAACAGCCCTAACCACCACGATAGTAATAACATCAAGGAAATCAAAACATACTACAACAATGATAGAAACAACAATGACTGTACCATTATAAACTACAAGAAAAACAACAACAAGAAGAGTAACAGCAACGGTTTTAAAAGCTTCATTAAAACTTAGAACAAAAACAACAAACACAGAATGACTCATCATTATAAACAACGACAAAAACAACAATTATAACTACAAAATTACCAACAACAACAAGAAAAAGGACAACTTAAGAATGTACATTAACGAAAATAACAACAACAACAACAGCACAAATAACAACCACTACATTAATGATACTGCTGTAACCACTAACAGAATCATGATTACAACGATTTCTTCCATCCTCACCGACAACCAGTACCTTCAGTAGCAGCAGCAGCAGCAGCAGGAATTAACAGATACAACAACAACAACAACAATTATTCCCCACCGCTACCTTCACGTCGTATAACAACCATTTAGGGATGTGTTTATATTTATAACTAAATAGCGTATTTTATAGTATGAAATAGACCGTGCAATATTCGTACATAAATACGAGAGAGTGAGAGAGAGTGAGAGAGAGAGAGAGAGAATGTGTGTGTAAGCGTGTGTGTACATAATGTTTTGTATGCGTTCGTGCGTTTATGCGAGTGTTTATCTGTCTATGTGTTCGTACATCTGTGTGTGCTCGCGTGTCTTTCTGAATGTATAAGTAAGACTATTATGGAAAATATGACAAAAGCAAAATGGCGAACATCAGTGACTAAATAGCCACATTTATGGCGTCTAATAGAGTGCAAAATGGCACTTGCATTGTTTTCTGAAGACTATATAAATATCAATATCAATAAATATATATATATATATATATATATATATATATATATATATATATATATATATATATATATATATATATATATACGAGGGACTTTGCGTATAGGTGGCAGTTTTTGTGAATGTCTGCATGTATATAGGGCCGGGTATGTACGATTACGCCCGTAAGCCTGTATGATTATATGATGCAGATCTGAGTTTTGAGTGTATATATAAGTGTATGTATGAGTGTATTTACATTGGTTAATAGTTTTAATACATTGATGCAGGATGGTAATATAAATACGGCTTGTAAATACCCACAATATACACACAGTGAATTATGTACACTCAAACATATGTATATAGATATATAGATACTTACATACGTATTGATACACAGACACACACACTCACACACACAAGCACATATGCATATATATATATATATATGTGTGTGTGTGTATATATGCATATGTATATCTGCCTATCTGTCTATATATATATATA
>NC_069007.1:15167150-15167946 GCF_001194135.2 Octopus bimaculoides
TGTGTGTGTGTGTGTGTGTGTGTGTGTGTGTGTGTGTGTATGTGTGTGTGTGTGTGTGTGTGCATGCAGATAGATAGATAGATAGATAGATATTATTTAAGACAGTTTCATTCGGTTCATACAACTACAAGTTTCGCTGGTCACTAACGGGGTTAACTTTGCTTTTCATCCTTTCGCGGTCGATGAAAGAAGCACTAGTCAAGTACTGGCGTTTATATAATCGACTTAAACCCCACCACCACCACCACCACGAAACTGCTGGCCTGGTGACTAGATCCGTATCTTTTATTACTTAAATGAGCATCGTGACTCCAATCAATGATCAGAATGGATTATCATGTTGCTTGATTACACATCACTTCCCTGCTGACCACATTTTACCAAAATCTCTCCATCCAGCTTTTGACTGGAACCGGTAACGTTTGAAAAACAAAGACAAAAGATTCGTGACTAGAAAATATCTTGCCCATTGAGACATGCGTGTATGCCCCCATTACTGCTAATATATACGCTAAATTTGATTTCAATGTATCCATACATTTTCTCTCGTTTGTGTCATGTAACGAAAACTATAACTTTTACGCTTATTTCGTTGCAAACGTTTGCTTTTTTTTTTTTATTTATTTATCGTATTTTGTATGCTGGACGCGTATCACATTTTTGTTGTTCTATCCTGCGATATTAACAAATGTCCGTAGAGAAAAACCAGCTGTTCTCATTTATTCTGAAGAAAATATAATCCAAACCTTCTCGGGATATCCTGCTCTCTATAATCCAAATAAAAAAAAAAAAGCAA
>NC_069007.1:15167956-15169185 GCF_001194135.2 Octopus bimaculoides
TCAATAACCACAAAGAGATGTCTGTTGACAGTTTGGCAGCGTGTAAGACTTAAGCCATGCAGGGAGAAAAGGAAGCCCATTTTAGTGGAATAAACATATCTGAAGAACGGGATTTAGAACTTAATAACAACGGACACATGTAGCTAGGCATACTGGTGCTCGATGATAAGGATATATCGTGAAATGAAGAGTGAAAGAAGAAGCGAAATATATTTGAAAAGATCCAAGCAAGTATTGGAGTCCGAATTTAATTCATGAAGCTTGATAAATGAGATCAAAACATCGACGTTTGCCATTGTGTATTAAAGCGTGGGAAAGATGAAGTCGACGAAAGACGAAAGAGATGAATTAGATAGAAAAACGAGAAGAAAACACTAAAGTAGGTATGGAGTCCTTCATCTAAAGACTAAAGCCATTTGTTTATGCATGAAACGGATAATTGTTGGGAGAGGATGCATTAGCATTTCTGATTGTGTGAATGAGAAAAGAAAGTCTGTATAAGACAGCCATATTTACGAGTTACTTTGTCTAGTAAATGTGACTCATCTCCGAATAACGACCATCACTTCTAATTGTAACTGTTGTTTCGTTGGTACAAGAAAAGTCGTTGCGTCCCTATCGAAACAGTTATAGGTAGTTATAGGTATTTACGAGTTACTTTGTCTAGTAAATGTGACTCATCTCCGAATAATGACCATCGCTTCTAATTGTAACTGTTGTTTCGTTGGTACAAGAAAAGTCGTTGCGTCTCTATCGAAACAGTTATAGGTAGTTTCTTTATGCCTTACTTTTTATTAACGTGATCAGGAAGATTAGCGTGTTACCCGATTTCATAGGTTTTGCCTACTGAGCTCATTTATCTTTTCACCGGTGATGTTTGAAAATGATAACGTGTAAGAAATTCTGAACCTTAAATCACCGTCCATGCAGGTATACCGCCATGTTTGCTATTGTAATCGCTAAAATTTGATCCCATTCTGTCCATATATTTTCTCACGTGAGTGTCATGTTACAAAATGCATATATAGATTTGTGTGTGTGTGTATGTGTGTGTGTTTGTGTCTGTGTGCGTGCGTGTGTGTGTGTGTGTGAAATGACATGTTTTGCGCGAGAACACAACACACCACCCAATCTAGGTACTGAAGCCACGATCTCGAGATCCCAAGTGCAACATCCTAATCACTAAGCCAGATATGTATGTATGTGTGTATATATATATATATATATAT
>NC_069007.1:15169449-15171715 GCF_001194135.2 Octopus bimaculoides
ATACATATATATATATTTCTTTTATTTCGTTGTAAATATTTGCTTTCTTCTATCTTTTTTTGTGGTTCTAGAGCCGTTATAAATGAATGTCTACAAAGAAATGCAAAATAATAAAAGAACTCCCTTTCTCATTTATTCTGGTGAAAATATAATCCGTACTTGCTCGGGATATCCTGCTCTGTATAAACTAAAGGAAAAGAGAAAATACAAACGGAATAATACAGCCATCCACTTTGGTAAAGGTAAAATATCTAACTTCTCCAAGCTATCAATAACCACGAAATGATGTTCTTTGACAGTTTCACAGCGTGCTGGACTTTAGCCATAAAGACAGGAAAGAAATGTTTTTTTTTATCAGAGAAGGACTTTAGAACCTAATGACAATGGATACACGTATCTAGGCATACTGGTCTTAGATGATATGATGACATGACGCTTCGGCAAATGAAGAAAAACGTGAAAGCATGAAACACATATATATTTGGAAAGGTTAACACTTGTATTGAGGTTATAAATTCATCGTAGGAATCTGATAAATTCGAACCAAGAAAGGTCGTTTGCCGTCGTAGATTACATTGTTGGAATAGTGAATAGGGCGGAAAGTGATATACAAGGATTATATAGAAATCAAATGTGTTGACCATTTCTCTCAAATACAAATGCCAGTATTTTATAAATGATATGGAAAATTGTTGGGGTAGGATTTATTAGCCTTCCTGATTGTGTGAATTGAGTACGCAGGTCAATAAACCATTCCTTGGAAAGTGTGAAGAATTATCTGAATATGTCACAATAGAAACAAGGCCATTTGAGCAAGACGGAGAATAATTTGTAAAAGAAGTGCAGTGTTAGAAGAAAGATAGATATTCAGCTACGTGGAGAGATCCACAGAAACCCCAAGAATGGGGAAACTCATGTTACGTCATAGGAGGGTGTCAGGGGTGGAGATTTAAAAAAAACAAGGATAGTTACCGTTGTGCGTTATAAAGCTAAGAGTAAAGAATTAGACGTAAAATGAAATATAGTAATTAGATAAGAAAAATAAACAAGGGAAACACTTTTATAGAGTCCTTTATACAAAGAGTAATGTTAGACTTTCATACATAAAAGCATAATTGCAAGGAGAGAACTAATTAATATTTCCGATAGATTAAATGAAGAAACATCAGTAAGAAACAGCCATCCTTACGGTTTGCCTTGACTCATACAGGTGACGTTTCTCCACATGTCGATCAGCTCCTCTAATTGTTGTTCCATTGCTTTACAAGGAAAACTCCCCACCTCTCTTTCTTTCTCTCTCCCCTCTCTCACTCTCTCACACTCAAGACAGTTATAGGATATTTTTTTTCAGTTTTTTTCTTTAAAAACGCGTTCAGAAAGATTAGCGTGTTGCTTGGTAACATAACGTTTCTCCCATGACCTTATTTTTACCAAAATTCTCATATCGAGTTTCGGAAAGGAACTGGTAACGTTTAGGAAAAAGAGAAATTTCTAACTTGCGAAAATCTTCACCCAATGAAACTTGAGTGTGTATACCGCCATTCCTGTCGATATAATCACTAAATTTTGATTTCGTCATATCCATATATATTTTCTCCCGTGTGAATCGTGTAACAAAAAATACGAAAAAAATACTTTTATTTTTATATCGTTGCGAATATCTCCTTTTATTTTCCATTATTTATCGTTCTGTACATGGCGGAGGCGTATCTCTTTTTTGTGGTTCTATACGGCATTATTAAAAGATTTCCGCAGAGTAAAGCAGAATAATAAAAGAGCGTCCGTTCTCATATATTCTGTTGAAAATATAATCCATACTTGCTTGGGATATCCTGCTCTGTATAATCCGAATGAAAAGAAAGGAATATCCATCAACTTTGGTAACGGTAAAATATCTAAGATCTCTAAGCTATCAATAACCTCGTCGAGTTCCGCGTTGACAGTTTGACTGCGTGTATGTCTTTCGCTATGAAGAGAGGGAAGAATGCCCATTTTAGTGGAATAAACGTATCTGAAGGACGAGCTTTCGACATTAGGACTATGAACTCATGTAGCTAAGCATATTGTGGTACTCAATGAATATGGCACTCCGTCGGTTGCGACGGTGAGGCTTCCGGCTGATCCGGTCAACGGAACAGACTTCCCGTGACGCAAGATAAACAGTGAAGCATCACGTTGATATAGATGTTTTCGATCTAGTTTGAATTCTTTGCAATCAAATTTGATGGCAAAGAATCCAAACTAGATCGAAAACATCTATAATTAT
>NC_069007.1:15171725-15173578 GCF_001194135.2 Octopus bimaculoides
AGAATCCAAACTAGATCGAAAACATCTATAATTATAATAATAATAATTCTTTTCTACTCTAGGCACAAGGCCTGAAATTTTGGGGGATAGGTTAAGTCGATAACATCGACCATAGTAATCAACAGGTACTTAATTTATCGACCCCGAAAGGAGGAACGGTAAGGTAAGGTCGACCTCGGCGGAATTTGAACTCAGAACGTAGCGACAGACGAAATATACCGCTAAGCATTTCGCCCGGCGTGTTAACGTTTCTGCCACATCGCTTCCTTGCAATAATGATAAAAATAATCCTTTCTGCTGGAGGTATAAGCCCTCAGTGTTTCACAGGTACTTAATTTATCGACCCCGAATGGATGAAGGGCAAAGTCGACTTCGGCGGAATTTGAACTCAGAACGTAGAGACGGGTCAAATACCGATAAACATTTCGTACAGCACGCTTCCTTACTGAGGTCGACTTAGCCATTCATCCTGTTGGGATCGATTAAATAAGTACCAGTTACGCACTGGTGTCGATGTAATAGACTTTATCTCTTTGTCTGTCCTTGTTTGTCTTCTCTATGTTTAGCTCCCTGTGGGCAATAAAGAAATAATTATTATTGCATAGAGGGAGCTAAACATAGAGGGGACTAACAAGGACAGACAAAGAGATAAAGTCGATTACATTGAACCTCAGTGCGTAACTGGTACTTATTTAATCGATCCCAAAAGGATGAAAGGCAAAGTCGACCTCAGCGGAATTTGAACTCAGAACATTGCGACGGGTGAATTACGGCTAAGCCAGCGCGTTAACGAGTCTGCCAGCTCTCTTCCTTGCAATAATAATAACAACAATAATAATAATAATCCTTTCTATTCGAGGCGAATTGCTGGCAAAAATACGGAAAGGCGTCCTTCTCTGCGGCTATAACGATTTTGCCAATTCGCCGTCTTAATAATATTTTGGACTGTTTTGTAGTGTATTTAACATGTATGTTTTTTTAATAATAGAGTAACGGCGTAAATTTGTCTGTACCGGACCCAAAAGCGATGTTGGTTGTTAGGTTTAAAAAATTTGTTATATTCAAGATAACTGGTAAACTTTGACCTCATTACATTTTGGAAAACAAAGTAAAGTTCGATGACATGAAGAAGGGGTCAGACAAAATTGGCCTCATTATTGTAGAAGCGATTAGTTACGCTTCTTAAAAAGATCAATATTATTGATAAAGAAAACAAAAGAAAAACAAATCTAATAGCTGTGTTATATAAGTATATATTTAGAAGACGGAACCGAAATATTGTTTTTTATAATAGGAAGGAAAGAGAAGAAAAAAAACAAAATACAAATGTCAGTGTAAACTTCTTAGAAGAAATTTGAGTTTGTTAGGAAAATAATCAATATTTTTTGTATTATTATTCGTGTGTTTGTGGGGTGGGGGGGGGCAGCGAGTTGGCAGAATTGTTAGCACATTGAACAAAATATCTAGCAGCATTTCTCTCAACCCTTTCATCTGTCTTTCCATTTAGAGTTCAAATTCCACAGGGGTCAAGTTTGCCTTGCATCGTTTCGGGGTTGGCATATATATATATATATATATATATATTAGGGCCTTGTACCTAGAGTAGAAAAGAATATTATTTGTGAGTGGCAAAAGACGATGGGCTGGCAGTGTCGTGAAATGGCGAACATAACACTTAGCGTCATTTCCCCAGCCTCGTTACGTTCTCAGGTCAAATTTTGCCGAAGCCGACTTTCTCACATATATAACTTTTCCTTGTTTCAGTCATTTGACTGAAGCCATGCTGGAGCACCACCATGAAATGATTTTAGTCGAACAAACCGATCTCATGAGGGTTTTTTATAGCCTAGTAC
>NC_069007.1:15176004-15176922 GCF_001194135.2 Octopus bimaculoides
ACAGACGAGGTCGCTCTTGAGCTGTACTGGAAACATGTAACCCAGTACAACTTGCCGCATGATCGGGTCGTCAGCAAATAAAATGGCAACCCCATCAAGTTTGCTTGGCGAACAGGGTGATTGTAGAACACACTGAAGGACGAAAAATAAGACCCTTCAAAGGGCGGAAGAACTACTGTGTAGTCAACGTCCAATTTAACAAGTATCTTGTTGCGCTGAAGTGCCTGTAGCGCTTCCTTGACCCGGAGAGCTATGCTGGAGCGAGAGAAATCTTCAGGCAGGTCTTAACAGGTCAGACACGCCGTAGGGTAGGAGACACACAAAACCTTAACGACAATAGATAGAAGCGTCGGCAGCAGGGCATGGATTTAGTTATCAGCAGGACCTAACAGATCACATTCGTGGCTTTGAATTAGTAGGATGTCATGCAGAGAATCTTGAATACAGGACTATGGATGAGACCCTAATATTCCTAGTTACATGGAAAATGTGGAGTCACATGGAGCACCACCCTATGACTCCTATAGCATGCGCAACCGAAACCCCTAGGAGCATCCTATGGGATGACCTAGAAGAGATTATATATATATATGAGAGTTATTGGTACCTAGAAGACCCAAGGCGCCAGATAAGGTTATGTAAGTGCTATATAGTTAAACTCTCGGTTCGATAATAATTCGAGGAAGGAGACTAACGAGGGCCTTATATGAGCATGTATATGTCAAATATAATGAAACGACAAAGCCCAGTTTGTTCGGTATTTTCAGAACATTTATAAAGAGAAAGTTCGTCTAAAACTTCAGACTAACATTCTCATTATGAATATCCTGGAAATTCCACGCACTCTTGGCTTTGTTGTGTCATTTTATTTAACATGTATATATATATATATATATATATATATATATATATATATAT
>NC_069007.1:15179933-15181036 GCF_001194135.2 Octopus bimaculoides
TTTTCTCTTTTACTCTTTCTTTCTCTCACTCTCTCTCTCTCTTTCTCTCTCTCTTTCTCTCTCGTTCTTTCTGCAAACCTTCATACTGACATCAACAATAATACCGTTAATACGACCACAAATCGCACACTCTCCTCCGCATACAAGTACACACACAAACACAGACACACCCACACACACACACAGTCCTGCTCTTTCTCTCTCTATCTATCCCTATCTCTCTTTCTCTCTCTGTCTTTCTCTCTCTATCTATCCCTATCTCTGTTTCTCTCTCTGTCTTTCTCTCTCTGTCTTTCTCTCTCTGTCTTTCTCTCTCTGTTTTTCTCTCTCTGTCTCTGTCTCTCTGTCTCCCTCTCTGTCTCTCCCTCTCTGTCTCTCTCTCTATGTCTCTCTCCCTATGTCTCTTTCTCTATGTCTCTGTCTCACTCTCTGTCTATCTCTCCTCCTCTCTTTCTCTCACCCTCTCTTTCCCTCTTTCTCTCTTTCCCTCTCCCCTCTCTCTCTCCCCCTCTCACTCTCTCCCTCATTCTGCAAACATTTCAATAAAAGCTGGCTCGCTGCGATTATTTGCTGTTAATGTGTAATAAAGAACACGTTAAAAGGCAATATTCGCCGAGGTTTTCAATACATTGATTACACAGACGCACAGACAGACACAAAAACGAACACCCACACACATATACGGCCACATGTATACACACATGCTCGTAGACACACTGAAACATACACACACACACATACACACGAGCGAGTACAAACAAAAACCAATCACGCAAACATACGATAGCGCGTACACACACATACACACACACACATACTAACGGGAAAAGGATACACACAATTGTCTGTGCGTCCATAGTCTTGTGTGTATATTTGGGTATGTGTGTGTGTGTGTGTGTGTGTGTGTGTGTGTGTGTATGAGTGTGCGAGTGTGTGTGTACGTATGAGTGTGAGTGTGTATGTGTTCACAGGGTCACGCTCACCGCAGAGGCACGCATGCAGACACGGCGAAAAGATGGAGAGAATGGAAGATATTTTGAGTAATTTATACAGACATATATAGGACTAAAAATATATATACGTATATATACATATACATATAT
>NC_069007.1:15184544-15186711 GCF_001194135.2 Octopus bimaculoides
TTATTATTTTTTATCGATTTTATTGCTTTTGTTGCTTTTGTTGTTGTTGTTGTTGTTGTTATTATTGTTGTTGTTGTTGTTGTTGTTGTTGTTGATGTTGCTGTTGTTGTTGTCGTTTTTGTTGTTGTTGCTCGTGCTGTTTCTGCTGTGGCTGCACTTTTGTCCTTCTGCATGGTCTCGGCCAAACATGACTTACAAGTCTCGTCTTTGCGTGGGTTGATATCTTATGCGGATCTTTGCATGCCTTGATTGCATTGTTTATTTTCTTAAGCCGATCAGAAAAGGAACGTCCGGTGGGTATTTCCTGTCGCTCGCCACAAGCGACAAGATTATATAACAATGATTCTGTGGAAATCGAATCAGCGTATGCATTAGGTTTTATACATTCTGGTTGGATCTCGTCAGCCTGATATAAAGAGGGAAGACTCAGACGTAATTTTGAAGCTACAACTTTCGCTCAAACTGAACAGATCCACTGGACAATAATGAGGTTGTTGCTACTAGTAACAGGACCAGCTGTAATAATAACAACAGCAGCAACAACAACGGTACGAACACAATTACTCACAACAGCAGTAACAACAGCGACCGATGTTCCTGCAGGCAGTATCAGCAAATACTGTAGCCGCAGCAGCTAAGATGTGTAAGCCAAAGATTCAAACAATGTATAAGACTTCGTAACGTCGCTTACAAAATCACTAAAGAAGAATTATTTGCCAACACTACCAGCACCACTGCAGCAACGCAATGTTGGTGTACAAATGCCACTGTTATCGCCGTACCAGTTATAAGCAATGACAACATGAACAGAAGTACAAAATGCTTAGCGGCATTTCGTCCATTTTTACGTTCTGAGTTCGAATGCAGGCAAGTTCGACATAGCCTTTCATCCTTTCTAGGTGGATAAAATAAGTACCAGCTTGATACTGGGGTCGATCTAAGTGACTTAACCACATCTCAGTATTGCTCTTCTGTTGCCAAAACTACATTCTGAGTTCAAATGCTGCCGAGGTCGATTCTGTCTCTCATCATTTCGAGGTGAATAAATTAAATACCAGTTGAAAATTGGGGTTGATATAACCGACTTCCCTACTTCTCAAATTTGCTGGCCGTGTGCTAAAATTTGAAATCAGTTTTAACAGCAATATCAAGGCAGGGAGCTGGCAGGGTCGGAAGCACGCTGGTCAAAATGTTTAGAGGCATTTCGTCCGACTTTACGTTCTGAGTTCAAATGCAGGCCAGTTCGTCTTTGCCTTTTATCCTTTCGAGGTGGATAAAGTAACTACCAGCTTGATACTGGGGTCGACGTAAGTGACTTACTCTCATCTCAGTATTGCTGTTCTGGTGCCAAAATTTGAAGCCAATATTAACTATATTATCAAAGCTAATAACAGAAACCGCTACAGATATAACACGTCATTTGCTGGCTTTTCGTAAATTTTGACTTCGTTCCAATGTATAAATAAAAACGGAATGAAAACTTGGAAGAAGTTGAGTGACATATGAACCAACGAGGTATGTGACGCTCACGATACCACAACAGGTTTTAGACGAATCAGAGACATAATAAGTAATATGCAGATGTATTTCGTTCAAGGGTTGTAAACTGGAATATCAAGAGGACAAGCAGAAATCTGCTCGAAAAACAGACATACGGTCTTCTGTATGTCTTAACCAATTTTGATGTAAGCCAGTGAATATTCACACGGAATATTTGACCCAGAAGCGCGGCTTCTGGTAGTGAGAGAGTATAGAGCAGGGCCTAATCAAGTGCTACCAAGATCTCGGATGCAATATGTCACTGAAGATACACTTTCTTCATTCTCATCTGTCCTTCTTCCCAGAGAATGCTACTAGAGATGTGAGCGATGAACATGGAGAGAGGTTCCATCAAGATATGTTATGTTGTTGGCACTCCGTCGCTTACGACGTCAAGGGTTCCAGTTGATCCGATCAACGGAACAGCCTGCTCGTGAAATTAACGTGCAAGTGGCTGAGCACTCCACAGACACGTGTACCCTTAACGTAGTTCTCGGGGATATTCAGCGTGACACAGTTTGATAAGGCTGACCCTTTGAATTACAGGCACAACAGAAACAGGAAGTAAGAGTGAGAGAAAGTTGTGGTGGAAGAGTACAGCAGGGTTCGCCACCATCCCCTGTCGGAG
>NC_069007.1:15186757-15189061 GCF_001194135.2 Octopus bimaculoides
TGGCAATCGAAACCGCGATCCTATGACCGCGAGTCCGCTGCCCTAACCACTGGGCCATATCAAGATATGGCGTCTATGGAAAACAGGCGCAAGGGAAAATGAGGCGCAGATATGCTGGCTGACTTCTACTGGAATCTGAAACGTGACACAGCTGAGACATCGTATAAACAAAGAAGTAAATACTAAAATGTAGGTTAATACATTATATAATGCTAACAAAAATGGCGGTTCATTATATATTTATGAATTAATTACAATCGACATATTTAATCTGATTTTGGAGGCAAAATAAATTTATGGCATCGTGGAAATAGTTTAAAGTGCATAGTTATTAAGTCGGTTATTTACAAGGAATTGGGATGTGAAATTTTCGTTATATAATTCGAACTTAGCACAATCAACTTTATAATAAAACGTACATACTCTTTTACTCTTTTACTTGTTTCAGTCATTTGACTGCGGCCATGCTGCAGCACCGACTTTAGTCGAGCAAATCGACCCCAGGATTTGTTTGTAAGGCTAATACTTATTCTATCGGTCTCTTTGGCAGAACTGCTAAGTTATGGGGACGTAAACACACCAACATTGGTTGTCAAGCGATGTTGGGGGGACAAACACACACACAAACATACACACAAACACACACACACACACACATATATATACATATATACGACGGGCTTCTTTTCAGTTTCCGTCTACCAAATCCACTCACAAGGCTTTGGTCGGCCCGAGGCTATAGTAGAAGACACTTGCCCAAGGTGCCCCGCAGTGGGACTGAACCCAGAACCATGTGGTTGGTTGTTATTTTGTTGACCCTGGAATTTATTGTGCAGTGTTATTAGTATAGAATAATCTTTGGTAGACACAAATGTTGAAGTGTACACGCGGTGCTAATACCTACGCGTCATCTGGAACCACAAAACAACAACACATGCTAACCAATTGTGGGATAAAAAGGGTTTATTTGGTCGAGGCCTAAACGAGGTTGATAATGGTGAAACTGTTTAACTTGTCTGTTTACTTGTAACTGATGTGTGGTTCTAGTCCCACGCATCTCATTCATCCTTTCTTTTCCATCCGGTTTGTAACCCTATTCTTTTGTGCCTTGATTTGTCTCCGTCATTTGACTGCAGCCATGCTGCCGCACCGCCGGGAAGGGTTTTACCCGAACAAATCTACCGCGGGACTTAATTTTTTAAAGCTTAGCACTTAGATGAAATACCGCGAAGCATTTCACCCGACGCGCTAGCGTTTCTGCCAGCTCGCCGCCTTAAGGATAGCTCTAATAATAACTAGAACAATACCATCATCATGTTAGTGTTATTGATGTTGTTGCTGCTGTGGCCTCCATCATCCTCGTCATTTTGGTTTCAAGTTCCAGATCATCCCTCATTGCATAAAGATTGCCCGGAAATTCTCGGCCATATTCTATTCAAAAATAAATGTAGCTGGCACGAGATTTTTAAGATTGTATGGTATGTGCTTTGTGGGAGAAAGGAATGGTATAACTTGCACGTAGGAGCGACAAATTAATAGATCATTCTGGAGGCTCATTTTAGTGTTAGTGTTGCAGTTAGTTAGAGATAACTAGTTTAGTGTAAGTGTTAGGGAAATCGATGTTTCTATGTAGATGCACTGGGAAAATTTCCAACTGACATCATCGACGTAATGGTGAGAAAGAAAAGACGGAATAGTCAGATAGAAAGATAGATAAATACGTGGTTAGATAAAGGAAGAAGAAAGAGGGAGGTAAATTGATACCTTATAGAGGATTAGATACAAGTAGATAGTCACATAGATAAATAGAGAGTCTTATTTATAGATAGATAAATAGATTGATAGAGAGAGGGAGAGAAAGAGAAGGCGAGAAAGATTTAGGACAAAGGATAAAATGGATTGAGAGAAAATAGATTCATAGGGATAAGAAGATAAAAATTCAGATAGATAGACAGATAGATAGATAGATAGATAGATAGATAGATAGATAGATAGATGAATATAGATAGATAGATACATAGATAGATAGATAGATAGATAGATAGATAGATAGATAGATAGATAGATAGAGTGATAGATAGAAACAGACTGAGAGACACAAATAATAAATGGATAGGTGGAATGGAGAAACAAAACAAGACAGAGTGAAAAAAGATAGGGGAAGGGAAAAGATGGAGAGCATAACGATAGTTAGGGAGATACGGCAGTCAGATGGCCAAAAAGTTGTTTTCCACAAAGATTGTGTCGCTCCTAACTACATGTTACAGACATCACAAATAAGTAAGTTTATATATATATATATAT
>NC_069007.1:15190237-15192306 GCF_001194135.2 Octopus bimaculoides
TGTGTGTGTGTGTGTGTGTGTGTGTGTGTGTGTGTGTGTGTGTGTGTTTGTGTGTGTGCGTGTTGAAGTTACGCGGTAAGACCCCAAAAAGATAACAAGAGGAAGGAAAAGTTTTGACAAATGCTATATTATACGAACATGCATGCATCCATGTGTACGTACATGCATACATATATACATACAGACATGCTTCCATGCATACATACATACATACATACATACGTACATACATACATACATACATACATACATACATTGAAACGTGCACATATGCAGACGTAAATACATACAAAAATACCCTGTTGAAGTTGTTGAAATTCCAATGAAGGAGCCTCGGACCTGGGTTAGAAACCGGCTCTTTCTCTATTGGCAAGAAATCTTTATTTTCTATGGAGACAGGAATAGCAATACCTTTAAGCATATATTTGTTAAAATATCATTTCCGTAAAATTTCGTTTAAATCAGTTAACCCATAACATTCATATATAGCTGCTATTTCAATCTTGTTGGATCTCCTCAGTGCGAAGAAGTTAGCGTCTATTAAATATTTCCCCATATTACATTAAATTATTGTTAATGTTATAAAATGAAGAGGAAGTGTAAATAGGGCATATAATAAAAACGTTTCCTGGGGATAAAGAAGAGATAATTACTGTTTAATCATTTCTAACTAGGTAATTATACGTCATGCACTCTCTCAGTAACTCTATTTTAGATCCATAAGACTCGTGATTGCCAGGTTAGAAATGAATATGTAAGAGTGTGAACTAAAGAAATGATAGAGCCTATTGCGCAAGTTCAGCAGCCATGTAAAAACTTCCGCTAGAAAGCAATCTATTTTATAATGATCGACATATTAATATATCTAAAAAAAAAAATCGATAGCCCACAGAGACACCTTTAAAGTACCGCGTATGATTTATAATTCATAACATCATATGGAACACCGAGTAGCGTTACAATAAGATGTCTGATCATTTGGTCCCTTCTGTAAATGTGTAACACATTCCAAAGACGTTGCTAACCTCTTACTCTTCTATTTCTTTCATCAACATATTAACATATTTAAAGAAATCAATAAACCAGAAAGGCAATCTTAAAGCTCTGCAGGACGTTTATAATTGATAATAACATATGAATCTCTGAGCAGTTCCGCTATAAGATGTCTGGATACTTGGTAACGTCTGTACATGTGCTTGCAACTCCGGAGAGGTTGGTAAACTCTCCTTATCTCTCAGTCCTTCATTCACTTTCTATTTCTCTCACAGTCATTCACTTTCCACTTTCAAACTCTTTCCTTCTGTCCTTCACCCTTACTCATTCACTTTCTATCTCTCTCACTCAGTCATCCACTCATTCACCTTCAAATTCTCCCTCCTACCAGTCCTTCACAGCTTCATATTTTAGGCACCTGCATCTACCACTCGTCTCACTTTCTAAACTTTCTCCTGTCTCGTTCTTTGTCTCTCTTTCGCCAGCAATTTATTTCAAATTATGTCAGCGGTTTTATATAGAATTGGAGAAATTTGAACTAGCGCCAAAAGGCAGTCATCAACACCAATTATTCCAGCATTTCACAAGAGAAAACTATTTCACAGCGTCTGTAGGAATTTTGGGCAATTGCATCCAGATCTGCATCTAGTGACTGAATCATCGGATTTTAATAAAGCTGACTGTCACACAGAATTTCCTGCCAGCATGTATATGTCCTCCTCCTCATACTCCTACTCCTCATACGCGTACTCCTCTTCCTCTCTCTCACTCTTTCACATAATATGAATTTCTATTTCGGGTTTTGCGTAAGTTAAGAGAGTGTTAATTGTATTTACATTTTTGCGATCTGTTTCCACTCCTACATCCCCACCGCCGTGTATGACCATCTGTAATAATGTATCACCAATGTAGGGGGATGTGCTGAACCAATCAAATTTGACGTTAGTGTCAACCAAACAAATTGGTTTATTTAGCGGCGCGGAAACACTGCATGTCGTTTCAATCTTCCGTTAAAATAAAAATAATAAAATGCAGGAATATATATATATATATATATATATATATATATATATATA
>NC_069007.1:15192914-15193959 GCF_001194135.2 Octopus bimaculoides
TACATATGCGTATGTATGTGTGGGTGTTCAAAGATACATAGTGAGAGACATGAAATGAGATCACTACATAAAAGCATACGTATATGATGGTAACAGTAAGAACCTACGGTGAGGAAGTTTGCCCCACAACCACGAAATCTGAGTTTGCTCTTACCGCATGGCACTGTACGCACATGTTACTTTGTATAACTTAATACATAAAACTGGGTGGTCGGAAAATATTGATCAGGAAATAGGAGCTCTCGAACTAACGAACATATCGATATCTGCTGGAAAGATTCGATTTCTGATTTGATATTTGTGCTTTAGAAAATGGTTGCGTACAAGTTTCTTGAGACTGGTATTTGCCAATTGAGGGCCAACCGCTAAACATAGCAAGCGAATTTATTTTTACTTTGTCACCTTTACCTGTCTTGTTCATCAGGGCGTTTGACTTCTCATATCTTCTCTTAACTTAACTTAACTCCTCCTGATTTATTCAGAGCCAATATTTTTATTCTCCTAAGGCGGCGAGCTGGCAGAAACGTTAGCACGCCGGGCGAAATGCTTAGCGGTATTTCGTCTGCCTTTGCGTTCTGAGTTCAAATTCCGCTGAGGTCGACTTTACCTTTCATCCTTTCGGGCTCGATTAAATAAGTACCTATTACGCATTGGGGTCGATATAATCGACTTAATCCGTTTGTCTGTCCTTGTTTGTCCCCTCTGCGTGTGGCCACTTGTGGGCAGTAAAGGAATAAGAAACGTTAGCACACCGTGCGAAATGCTTAGTTGTATTTCGTCTGCCGTTTCGTCTGAGTTCAAATTCCGCCGAGGTCGACTTTGCTTTTCATCCTTTCGGGGTCGATAAATTAAGTACCAGTTGCGTACTGGGGTCAATATAATCGACTGACACCCCTAAAACTTTCGGACCTTGTGCCTAGAGCAGAAAATATACTAAGCTAGCGAATATATTAAATGAATTCGAAACGAAACGTTCAAGAAAAGCTAATCGTTCAATGTCTAGCAGATATTTGAAATTTTCCCATAATTGAAACTTTTAAAATCT
>NC_069007.1:15194572-15195779 GCF_001194135.2 Octopus bimaculoides
TTTCCTACCGAAGAGCATAGTCTTGATACGTCAAAAACTCTTCCATTTTTCCCGAGTGTTAAACTAATACACCTGCTTGTTGTTTCCTCGCATGTCTGTCTTTTGTTTTAACGTACAGTTGAACCATATGTGTCTATATGTGTGTGTGTACGCACGCGCGCGTGCTTAGGGAGAGAGAGTGATAGATAAGTAGATCGACAGATACATACATACATACATACATATACACACCCACGCACACAAGATTTAAATTCTAGTAATTATTAGTTTCATGTTGTGAAAACACAATGGTCAGACAAAATAACAAAGCGGCCTGCTGTGTGTTTACAAGGAAACTTTCAGATTCAAATAAACAAGATGGCTGGACATTGAGAATCAAAAAACACGAGAAAATGTCAGAAGAAAGTAAAAGAAAAATAGTGGAATGATGTAAAATAAAGGCAAAAGAAAATAAAGAGTTGCATCCGACTGTCTCGTTCGAATCCAAATCGATAATGCTGATGAGAATTAGTTCAACGTGGAATGGGTGAACGTTTATGAGACTCTATGATTAATCCGAAGGATGGTGATGTTGTTTCCGCTCCAGCTGCGTACATTTGATGAAAAATTCAGATCTAGAATTTAGTGGACGAGCAGAGTTCTTAGATGTAAAAAGAATATGAGATCTCTCAACTAAACATAGCTTGCATCTTTTATTTTTTTTATCCATTAACGTATGGTTTGGATCGTTCCACGATGTTATTCGGGATTGTGTGTAGTGTGTAGCTGGCCTTCAGATCGTAGATATGGCTAGGTAACGTCGTGGCTTCTGATCCACATATCGAAAAGATGACTGGTGCATGTTCTCTCTGTTTTTAAAGTCGATTTCACATGCATCAATGCACATATTCTTTTGAGTTCCATAATCTTTCGAAATTCATGCATGCCTGGTCGAGTGGGCAAGTTTCTAGGTCTGTACTATTACAATTTCGAATAGCCGCCTAGTAATTATCAGGTCATCCTACAAGTCCTGTCCGATTTTAGCTTTTTTAAAATTGAATGAAATTTAATAGTATTTTAGAATGTCTAACGGAATTAAAAACTATTTTTATGCATTTGTGTACATTTAAACTAATTATATATAATTTTACAGAATAATAGAATTAAAATTTCTTTGATTAAATCTCTTTCTAACATGGAAGTATCCAAAGAGCATTTGAGGCACATA
>NC_069007.1:15197759-15198763 GCF_001194135.2 Octopus bimaculoides
AGGGAGGGAGAAGAAAGGGAGGGTGAAGAAAAGGAGGGAGGAGTAAGGGAGGGGGAAGAAAGGGAGGGGGAAGAAAGGAAGGGGAAGAAAGGGAGGGGGAAGAAAGGGAGGAGGAAGAAAGGGAGGAGGAAGAAAGGGAGGGGGAAGATAAGGAAACAGATAAAAAAAAAGAGCAGGACAAAAAGAAAGGAACGAAGAAAGGAACGAGGACGAACTTCAGAGAGAGATAGGGAAGAGAATGTGAGAGAAGGAAAATAAGAAGAGAGAGAAAGAGGGGAGAAAGGCAAAAAGAGAGAATAAGAACGATACAGAAGGAAACGTATAAAGAAAGGAAAGAGGAACACTTTGAAAGAGAGATAAGGAAGGAAACGTGAGAAAAGGAAAATAAGAAGATAATGGCGGATGAACGAGGATGAATTTGAGAGAGAGACTGAGAGAAAGAATGAGTGAGAGAGAGGGTATGAAAAAGAGAGAGAAAGAGGAAGGGTAGATAAAGAGAGTAAGAATGATGGAGAAAGAAAGAAGGGAAGGAGCTTACTTAAAAGATCGGTCGGGAGGTAGAGAAGAGAGAAGGAAAGGAAGAACCAGAGAGAGAATGAGAGAGAGATAAAACGAGAATATTAGGATAGAGAGAGAGAGAGAGGGGGGAGGAGACTAAAAAATGAGAGGGAGATTAAGAACCATAAAGAGAGAAGGGAAGACAAAGAGAAGCAATTCAAAAGAGAGACGAGGGAGAGAGTGTGAGAGAAGAGAATAACAGACGGAAAGAAGGAGAATCCTAGAGAGAGCGTAAGAGATAGACAGAGAGAGAGAGAGATAGACAGAGAGAGAGACAAACAGAGAGAGAGATAGACAGAGAGAGAGATAGACAGAGAGAGAGATACAGAGAGAGAATGAGAGAAAGATAAAACGAGAGAGAGAAGGAGGAGACTAAAAGATGAGAGGGAGAATAAGAACCACAAAGAGAGAAGGGAAGACAAAGAGAAGCAATTCAAAAGAGAGAT
>NC_069007.1:15199307-15200689 GCF_001194135.2 Octopus bimaculoides
TACAGAGAGAGAATGAGAGAAAGATAAAACGAGAGAGAGAAGGAGGAGACTAAAAGATGAGAGGGAGAATAAGAACCACAAAGAGAGAAGGGAAGACAAAGAGAAGCAATTCAAAAGAGAGATGAGGGAGAGAGCGTGAGAGAAGGGAAGCAAACACAAGAGAATAACAGGAGGAAAGGAGGAGAATCCTAGAGAGAGCGTAAGAGATAGACAGAGAGAGAGAGACAGACAGACAGAGAGTGTGAGAGATAGACAGAGAGAGAGAGATAGACAGAGAGAGAGAGAGAGAGAGAGAGAGAGAGAGAGAGAGAGATAGACAGAGAGAGAGAGATAAACAGAGAGAGAAAGAGAGAGAGATAGACAGAGAAAATAAGAACTGAATAGAGAACACTGGACTAAAATGGTTTCAATTTAAGAGACAGAGGATAGGGGAGATAAGTGGCGGTAACGTGCGCAGCATGTCCACTTTCTGTAATGTTTCTGTATCAGTGAGTTTGAAGACACAACTTAGAAAATCATTGGACAATACGACTTGTTGGAGATAAGCGCTGGCAAGGAGCAGCCGATGGCATGAGAAGCAGCGTCATGGCCGCCACTACCGTCGTCACTAACAGTACAAATCCCGCCGCCATCTTAGACCGATAAACAACAGCAGTGTACGGTGTGACGATCGATGTAATTAATATATGGAACAGCAATGGGGGAGGTAGTGAAACGATATAGTTATTTTAAGCTAACAGTTAATGGTCAGAATTGCAGTGAGTCTATGAGAGACTACGGCCGATCGCTTGTAAAAAGGACAGATTAAATGGCGTTTTCTCATCCAGCAATCCCCCATTTAAGCACCACTCTACCGTAACCAATAAGGGCCGATTTAATAGCCAACGTAGAGATTTATACATGGTCGACAGAAATGCAAGAAATAACAGCGAAATCTCTCGAAAATTACGTATGAATATGTTAAAAATATATACACTTTGGATAGTGAATTTCAGTCGCATTATGGCAAATACACCCATGCCTAACAATGGGTGTGTTTTTCAGAAGTTTGCTTTGTAAGTATATTGTTTCGTGTCCAATCCCACAGCGCAGCTTGTTCAGTGAGTGACTTCTCCTATAGCCCCAGACCGATAAATGACTTGTGAGTTAATTTGGTTGATGGAAAGTCCATGGAAGTTCTTGTATATGTGTTTGTGTGTGTGTGTGTTTATGTCAGTGTGTATGTATTTATGTATGTATGTATGTATGTATGTATGCATATATGTATGCATGTAATATTTCCTCACGATTTCTGATATGCCTACTACGATATATCTGTATATGTATGTGTGTGTGTGTGTGTGTAGACATACATATACGTATATATATATATATATATATAT
>NC_069007.1:15201335-15203243 GCF_001194135.2 Octopus bimaculoides
ACTCCATTAAATAAAGTATTTCATATATTATCTATAATCGGACACATATTTCCGAATATTCTCACAGCAACAAGAGCAACAACAACTTCAAGATGAACTCCAACGCCACCACCAACACCACCACCACTAATAACAACTACAACGACGATGACGATGACGATGACGACATCTTCTTCAAAACAACATCAGCAATGACAAAAAAAAAAAAACAACAGACTTAGCTAAAGTAATTAAATTATATTTCATAAGACATAATGGATCGTGAAACGATGTAGGTCGCTGCTCTGTTTTAAAGATGTTCGCATCTCCACCGCACCCCGAAACGACACACACAGCTTATCATTTTTAGATCAGTAGCATATATCGTAATAATGTAAATGTTATCTGTTCTTACGATCTCTCTTTCTTATTCTCTCGCTCTCACATTGTGTGATGTATGTGTGCATGTGTGTATCTATCTCTCTCTCCGTCTATCTCTTTCTGTCTATCTCTCTCTCTCTCTTTCTCTCTTTATTCAGAAACTCGCATGCATACGTATATGCACTGTCATACACACACACATATATATAAACGCATATATTACATATACATATATATATATATATAGATATACCATATATATACGTATATATGTATATAATTATATTATATATATATAGTTGCGTATGCATACATGCGTACTTATATACGCTCGCACCTACATACTACACTCACACATATGTGTGTGTTCATGTATGTATATACGTATATACATACGTATATGCGTTTATTCGGAGTAAATGCGTTAGTGAGAGAGAAAGAGAAGACGATATATTTCACGGATATGTATGTATTTATGCATGTGAGTATGTATATATGTATTCATATATATAGATATTTGTATATATATATATATATATATATATTTATAAGGACATGTATATGTATGTACTTATATTTATGTATGTAGGTATATATATGTGTGTGTTTGCATGTATGTATTTATATGTGTGTTCTTGAGAATGTATACATGGACACGTGTGTGTGGGTGTGTGTATTCCTTCTAGAGTAGGAAACCCGTCGATGAGATAGATAGATATATATAAGAGTACATATATTGATGTCCAATTACTTATAGCTAAATTAATGCTCCGGGATTGCAGGAAGCGACATTTCAATTGTTATAATGGTATGGAGCGAATTACGAAATGTCTCTGACAATATGCCTCATTCTTAGATAATGGAATTCTTTGGAAATGGTTAGGATAGCAGCGACTATAAATAAGGAAGTTGATTGCAAAGATTTTTGCGTAAATGGAAATCAGAATATAACTAATATTGGTGAAGATGATATAAGAAGGTATTAATAATATCATTAGAGGAATTTGCAAGAATCATGGGTAGGCGATAGATTCCTCTTTTAGTTCCATCTCAACCATTTTTTCTTTTTGTTTCTGTTTTTTATTCTTTATGGTAATGTATCTTTTGGCTTTGATTTTGATTTTTGGAGGCTTAGAATGCATTTTTTGTAATGTCCCAGGTACGGGAATGGCTCGGTGGTAAACAATTTCGTTAGACAACTTGTTTGGATCGATTCCAATGCATGCTACTTTGGAGCAGTGTCTTCTACGAAAATATATATATATATCAAATCTGATCGAATCTTCCATGTGTTAACATGTACCTGCTTGTGACAATGTCAACTTTCATTCACTAAATATACCTTTGGCTTGATGAGTAGCTTGCGGGATGCACCTCGCTTGGATATTTCCTACCTTCGTGGGTCCACTCGCTCTGGAACCTATGTAGACCGGATCTTTTCTACTCCCTTCCTTAAATGGTGAGTGGATATGGTAGATGGAAACTGAAAGAACCCCGTCGTATGTATGTATGTATGTATGTATGTATGTATATATATATATATATATA
>NC_069007.1:15203361-15204167 GCF_001194135.2 Octopus bimaculoides
TAAATACAAAATGGCTGATAGTTAGCAAGGTGAGACACACATAAGAAAGAAGGAAACAAAGGACCACTGATGAGGTCACAGAAGTGTGACTAAAGAACTCTGGCCGAAATAAGATTAAGATTAATGTAATATAAAGCTGAAGCAAATTAACACCAAATATACAGTGCGTGTGTTTTTATTGGCTAAACTGGCAATATGACCATCCCCAAGTACAACAATATATATATATATATATATATGTATGTATGTCTATATGCTTGTGTGTCTGTGTTTGTCCCCCAATATCACTTGACAACCGATGGTGGTGTGTTTACGTTTGGGGACAAACACAGACACACAAACATATAGACTCGATAAAATAAGTATCAGTTGAGTACTGGGATCAATGCAGTCGATATAACCCCTCCCCCAAAATTGCTGGCCACGAGCTTGCAGGATCGTTAGCCTGCCGGGCAAAATTCATAATGACATTTCGTCCGCCGCTACGTTCTGTGTTCAAATTACGCTGAGGTCGACTTTGCTTTTCATCCTTCCGGAGATCGATTAACTAAGTACCAGTCATGCACTGGTGTCATTGTGATCCAGTTTCCCCCTTCCTCATGATTCCAAGCCTTGTGCCTATAAGAGAAAGGATTATTATTAATATTATTATTATTAATATTATTATCATTAATATTTTTATTATTAATATTATTATTATTAATATTATAGTTATTAATATTAGTATTATTAATATTATTATTATTAATATTATTATTATTAATATTATAATTATTAATATTATTATCATTAATATTATTATTATT
>NC_069007.1:15204182-15207428 GCF_001194135.2 Octopus bimaculoides
ATTATTATTAATATTATTATTATTAATATTATTATCATTAATATTTTTATTATTAATATTATTATTATTAATATTATAGTTATTAATATTATTATTATTAATATTATTATTATTAATATTATTATTATTAATATTATAATTATTAATATTATTATCATTAATATTATTATTATTAATATCATTATTATTAATATTATTATTATTAATATTATTATTATTAATATTATTATTATTAATATTATTATCATTAATATTATTATTATTAATATTATTATTAATATTATTATTATTAATATTATTATTATTAATATTTTTATTATTAATATTATTATTATTAATATTAATATCATTAATATTATTTTGAAGATGGCAAGCTGGTAGAATCGTTGATCAAACTTTGCAGAGATCAACTTTGATTTTGTATCGATTTTATCCGGATCGATAAAATATAGTACCAGTTATGCATTGGGGTGCATGATATCAACCAGTACCATCCCTCAAGATTTCAGGCCTTGTGCTAATAAAAGAAATTATTTACACATTCTTTCTATATTCCTTCCGTCTTCGTCTCTTTCTATTCTTCATCTTTCTCGTTTGTTGTTTCTTCTAACTCCACTTTTTCTCCTCATTCATTCATTCATTCATTCATTCATTCCCTCCTTCCTTCTTATGCCTCATTTTCTTCTTCTTCTGAACTTTTTTCTTCATTTATCCCTATCCTTCACTTCTATTTCTCTTCCTTCTACCCTTTCTCCTTTTCTACTATTTCCACTTTCCTTCTTTTTCCTAATTCTCCACCTTCGTTCGTTTATTTCATTCCCACTACGTTTATTTCGTTCCCTATCCTTGTCATTCTTATCTCCCCACTTCCTTTATACCTTCTACTCCTCCTTTCTCCTTTTCCTTCCTTCTTTTCTTTCTCCCTTTCCTACCTACTTTCAGTCTTGCCTCTCGTCTCACTCTCACCTCCTTTTTTCCTTCTGTCTTTCCTTCACATCCCTTTCTCTCCTCTTTCCGCTTATCACTCCCCTTCTCCCTCTCCCTCTCTCTTTCTCATTCATTCACTCTCTTTCCTCGCTTCCTCTCTCTATTTCTCTCGTTCCCTACTCCTCTCCCTCTTTTCCTCTCTCCTCTCTGTATCTCTCGTTCCCTTACCTTTCTCTCTCAATCCCTCACCCCTTTTATCTTCCTCTCTCCTTCTCCTCTCCTTTCCTCACTCACCTTCTTCCTTCCCTCCTTTCTCTCCTTCCTTCGCTCGCCTTTCTCTCCCCTGTTTCGCGTTCCTTCACTCCTGTTCGTTTCTTCTCCTTTCTCTTTCAATCTCTGACCCTTTCTGTCTTCCTCTTTCCTTCACCTCTCCTTCTGTCACTCTCCTTCTTCTTTCCCTCTCTTCTCTCCTTCTTCACTGCCTTTTCTCCTCTGTTTCTCGTTCCATTACTCCCCTTCCTTTCTTCCCCTTTTTCTCTTAATCTCTGACCCCTTCTATCTTCCTCTCTCCTTTTCCTCTCCTTCCTCCACTCACCTTCTTCCTTCCCTCTCTTCTGTCCTTCCTTCACTCGCCTTTTTCCCCTCTGTTTCTCGTTCCCCTCACTCCCATTCCTCTCTCTATCTCTCCCTCCTCTTTCTCTCTCTCTCTCTATCTCTGCCTCCTCCTTCTCTCACTCTCCCCATCTCACACTCAGCACTTCCCACACCAACACCAATATGAAACGATTTCAATCCAACTTTAATGAACACAGATACTAACGGAAAGAATTAAATCTTAATCTCTTTCCTAATATCTTTCTCTTCATTTATTTATTGCTTCATTCTCATAGTTTCAATTTTCTTGATTGTCATCACCATCACAACCACCATTAATATCATCAGTATTACAATTATCATCATCAGCAGCAGCACCATCTTCATCATCATCATCATCATCATCATTATAATTATTGTTATTATTCAATACCATCATCAGGATTGAAGATCTTAGCATTAAATTCACAAGTCTTTTCTCTTCTTCATCATCTGCTACGTCTCCTACATGTTCTCCTTTTACTTCTTCATCTTCTTCTTCTTCTTCTTCATCTTCTTCTTCTTCTTCTTCTTCTTCTTCTTCTTCTTCTTCTTCTTATTCTTCTTCTTCAACTTCTTCTTCTTCTTCTTCTTCTTCTTCTTCTTCTTCTCATTATTATTATTATTATTCTCCTCCTCCTACTTCTTCTATTTCTTCTTTTCATTCTTCTTCTTCTTCTTCTTCTTCTTCTTATTATTATTATTATTATTATTATTATTATTATTATTATTATTCTCCTCCTCCTACTTCTTCTACTTCTTCTTTTCATTCTTCTTCTTCTTCTTCTTCTTCTTCTTCTTCTTCTCATTATTATTATTATTATTATTATTATTATTATTATTATTATTATTCTCCCCCTCCTCATCCTACTTCTTCTACTTCTTTTCATTCTTCTACTTTTGCTTCTTCTCTTCTTCACATCTTATTTCTTCATTTTTTCCTTCTTTTCTTTCCCTCTTCGTCTTGTTGGTTTGCTTTTTCTTCTTCTTCTTTTTCTTCTGATTAATATTATTATTACTATTATTATTACTACTACTACTACTACTACTACTACTACTACTACTATTATTATTATTATTATTATTATTATTATGATTATTATTATTATTAATTTTTAATCTTTATCATCATCATTATCATTAGTGATATTAGCATTAAACTCAGAATTATCATGACCATCATCATCATTATTATCATCAACATCATCAACATCACCGTCGCCATCATCGGCACTATTGTTCGTTGTAGTATTATTGTTATTAATATTGTTATTAGTACTAATTTGATATCATTTATCATTTTTTATTCCTTATCATCTTTATCTGTATTAACGCTATTACCATTAAAATCAGAGTTACTATTAGTAGTAATAGCATTATAGCAATTGTTATTACTATTATCATCACATTTATTATTGATAATACTAAGCCCCTTATATTATTATCGTTATTGTCATTATCATAATCATTATTATTGTTATTGTTATTTTTATTATTATCATTATAATTTTTTATAGTTATTTGTTATGTAATTATTGTTTTAACCATTATCGTCATCATCATTATTATTATTATTAATATTATTATTATTATTATTATTATTATTATTATTATTATTATTATTATTATTATCATTATTATTATTTTTATTATTATTATTATTATTATTATTATTATTATTATTAT
>NC_069007.1:15208015-15208565 GCF_001194135.2 Octopus bimaculoides
ATATATATATATATATACACACTTGCAAACAATATACCTATACAAACAAGGCATATAAAAGGAGTGATTTTGGTTAAGTCAGAAAGAAGGCAAAGAAAGGCGCAGAGGTACTGTACCACCTGTTGTCTCAATGACTGGTGCCATGCTAAATGTGTTTCAGGAAGTCATAATCACCGTAACACTGATCGAACAGAAAATAAGCTTCTCGAATACTAGGATCACTGGCAGATTATGGCCACGGTGCCAGGGTTCCAGAAATCTTAGAATCACACGAATTTGGAAGTACAAAGTGATGCTTATCTTGTTATCAGCTTCGCGTAATAGTACATACATAAACCGTAGGCAGCAGAGGACAAGAAAACCAGCTGCGCGTTGTCTGCACGAATATTCACGAGCTACTAACTCCAGTAGCTATTCTTGAGCTTTATTACGTTAAAGATTTAGAATGTTATGTCAGTTAGAATGGTGGTGCAGCGGAAAGGCTTAGCTGCTAAACATGTGGTTCTCAAAGGACAGTTCAGAAACTTCTCTCAAGAAAAGTAGAGAAGAG
>NC_069007.1:15208726-15212045 GCF_001194135.2 Octopus bimaculoides
GTCAGTGGCGGCGTCAGTGGCGGCGTCAGTGGCGGCGGCGGCGGCGTTGGTGGTGGTATTAGAGGTGGGGTGATATTGTGGATGGTGTTGGAGGTCGTGCTTGAGTCATTTTTTAATTTTATCTTGTTCTTCACTGCTGCAACTGCTTCTCTTGCTACTACTGTTGTTGTAGTTGTTGTTGCTGTTGTTGCTCTTGTTCTTGTTGTTTCTGATTTATCTTTCGACCATATCAATTAGTGGTGGGAGAATAATGTCGTAATGGCAGTTCCAGCAGCCATCACACCCTCCAATTCTGGTAGCCATATTAGTTTCTGTTTTTGTTATTCCCTTAACTCATTAAAAACAGTTGCAAATTTTCTTATAACTTAGCTGTCACCTCATTGTTAAGTACTGAATGCTTTAAAGATACCCACGAATCTCTCTGCTAATCCATTGGATTAAGGATGATTTGGAGGAATTTTACATGAATGATACCAATTTCCGTACAAAGTATTGTGAATTCTAGAGACGTGAGTGTGAATTTTAGACCGTTATCCGAGACTAAAACACGTATCATGAATAAAAGTCGGTGTAGCTTTTATATTGTGAATGAAGTTGTTGCTTTTTTCATAATGAAGACATCCGGCTATTCATATAATGCATCGGTCGTAATTAAAATGTAGTTACCATTATGCGGTCCTGCAAAATCTATGTATACTCTAGTTCATGGTACTTTCGAAACTGTCCAAGGAACGCTTATCTGAATAGGTAATTTTGATGGCCTGGCACATTTTGCACATGATTGCACAAGAGACAGGATATGTTTGTCAAGTCTCGGACAGTAAATATAACTTCCTGTTAAAGCCGTGAAATTCTTGAAATTCCTGAGCGATGTGCGTGAAATTGGTTAAGTACCAACATTTTCAGACTGTTTGGAATAAGAAAACGATTAGCCGTCATTAAATTGTCATCAACAACTGAGAGATTATTTCGTTTCAAATAGAATGACTGCATGTCTTTATCGCAAACATTTTCTGGCCTACCATATCTATGATATTCGCTAACTCACAAGTGGAACTCTATCAACGGAACAGCCTGCTCATGAAATTAACGTGCAAGTGGCTGAGTACTCCACAGACACGCGTACCCTTAACGTAGTTCTCGAGGAGATTCAGCGTGACACAGAGTGTGACAAGGCAGGCTCTTTGAAATATAGGAAGTATTCATTTTACCAGCTGACTGGAATGGAGGAAGTGCAATAAAGTTCCTTTCTCAAAGACAAAATGCGCTGCCGGGAATTGAACTCATGACCTTGCGATCAAGGGCCAAATACCCTAATTACTAAGCCACGTGTTTGCACCTATAACATTTGATAATTTCTTGTAGAACAGGTTCATTTAATGTTCCTTGCTTTACCAGCTCTAAAGTAGCAGATAAGAGTTTGATTGAATTCACTAGCACATGGTGGATCTCAACTTCAAAATTTGTGTTAGAAATTGCGACGCTTTTTGTCATTGCTGGATATTCGGTTACTAAGTGCTAAAAACAAATGCATACGCAACGAATAAATTTGGAGTATAATTTATATTGAATTTGTAGCTCAAAAGCATGGTTGTACAACGTCGCAAATGATTCGCTGTGCATAGCGTTATTCCAGGTTTTGGACCAAATATTTTGAAGAGTGGCTCATTGTCAATTTGAAAAGTCAACATTTTACCATATATCATGCGATTAAATATTTTACTGCATAAATAAGTGTCAATGCTTCCGTTTCTATTTGCGAATATTTCTTTTCAATTTTTGATAGTCTCTTAGCAGCATGTATAACTTGCTGATATGGCTTACCAATGATTTTATGCCAGAGTACTGCTCCTATTCCATAATCTGAGGCATCTATAGCAACGATACGTTCCTTGCTCCAACCAAAGAGAATCAATATCATATCAGTTGATGATATTTGTTTGTAATTCCCGAATGACTCTTGACACTGCGGAGACCAATCCCATTTTGCGTTGCTAACAAGTAATGAGTTTAGTAGGCCACTTATTCGATACATGCAAGGTATAAATAAGCTGTAATAACTAACTATTCCTAAAAAAAAGAACGCAGTTTAGTTATTATCTCTGTATGTGGTGGTAATTCCTTGACAATTGCCGGGTTTTTTTTTTCAGGATCTTTATTCCCGACAAATCCCAAATATGCTTATTAAGGAAGAAAAACTGACCATTAATCTGGTTTCAGACTAAGACCATATTTATTAATTCGTTTAAAGAGATTACTTAAAGGTTCTTTGTGTTCAGTTTCAGTTGATAATACGATGATAACGCCATAGCAGTACACAAAGGCTTATGAAATATCTGCAAGCATGATATCCATTAGCTGTTGGAAAATCCCCGATTTGCTCTGAATGGTAATTTGTTGTATTGGTATAATTCTTTTGATGTATCACCTACAGCTATTTGCAAATATGTTTCTGCTATATCAAGTTTATAAAATCACTACCACCACAAATACCACCTTCCCCACTATTTCATTTTGCAAATAAGTCTTCGGGAACAAATGCTGGACACCAATGTAGATCTAATGAATGATTAAGCCCCGTAGAGAAATCAGTACATATACGTCATTTGATTTCTTTACTTTTGATTCACATCTGATATTACACTCAAATTTCGCTGGTGAGCGGGCAGAATCGTTAGCACACCGGACAAAATGCTGAACGGTATTTCGTCCGTCTTTACGTCCTGGTTCAAAAGCCGCTGAAGTCTACTTTGGCTTTCGTCCATCGGAGTCGATAAAATAAGTTCCACTTGACCTCTGGGGTCGATTTAATCGGCATAGCCCCTTCTCCATCAGTGATGGCCTTTTGCCAAAATTTTAAACCGATATTATATTCAAATTTCGCCGGCGAGCTTGTAGAATCTTTAACACGCAGGACAATAAGAATTAGAATAGAACATACATATAAGTAATTTCAGTAAGTAAAATTATATGAGTTCTTATTTTTCACTATGTGCGCATAAGAAAATCATGGCTTATTTTAGAATGCTTCCAATTTATAGGGTATTATTAATTCAGCATACTTTAGTGTCATATAACTGTATCTCAATTGAATTATGTTTAAATTTTTTTACATTTTGAATCCCGCTTTTTGAATAGAAATACACATAGGCGCAGGAGTGGCTGTGTGGTAAGTAGCTTGCTTACCAACCACATGGTTCCAGGTTCATTCCCACTGCGTGGCACCTTGGGCAAGTGTCTTCTACTATAGCCTCGGGACGACCAAAGCCTTGTGAGTGAATTTGGTAGACGGAAACTGAAAGAAGCCCGTCGTATATAT
>NC_069007.1:15212152-15214652 GCF_001194135.2 Octopus bimaculoides
GTGTGTGTGTGTGTGTGTGTGTGAGTGTGTGTGTGTGTATGTATGTGTGTATGTGTTTGTGTTTGTCCCCCCAACATCGCTTGACAACCGATGGTGGTGTGTTTAGTTTCCCGTAACTTAGCGGTTCGGTAAAAAGAGACCGATAGAATAAGTACTAGGCTTCCAATGAATAGGTCCTCGGATTGCTTAGCTCGACTAAAGGTGGTGCTCCATCATGGCCGCAGTAAAATGACTTAAACAAGTAAGAGAATAAGAGAAAAATAAAAGTTTATATGCCTAATTTGAGTAATATTAATGTTAGTCATAGCATGGTCAGTGTGGCAGCAAACCCAATGACAACATCCACCAAACGCCACTGAACAAGACCCATATTTATGTCGATAATTGTGACCTATAAAACATATTTTATTCTTGTAAGGACAATAATCTGCGTAGTGCCACTCGGTACAGTTCAAGCATACTGTTAGAGGACGGAGGACATCGCTGATATCTCGTAGATGCATAATCCTATTTAGAATTCTGCGAAGACAAGCTTTGTGTTTGCGGTAACCGTATTAGTGGCTGAAACTATTTCATTTCATCGGAAAACTTGTATCATTTGAGCATCATGCTTAATATTAACTAGTCGTTGACACTTATTCATTAATTGTTTTAAGGTAATGTCATCTGATGTGTCCAATTTGGCTAGGTCATGTGTTCTTATATTATCATAGGTTACTGATGCCTGGCCAGATAAGAAAATTTGATTCTTAAATTACTCATCAGCCATTTTCTCTGCTTTCAAGTTTTCCATTCTTTGTTTATACACCCGGCATTCACACTAGCATCTTCTACGTTTTTATCGAATTTCATACATTTATATCTGTTGTTAAACAGTGAAAATGTTTCTCCAAACACGTTTATAAGTTGGTCAAACGTAGTTTAAATTCAAATTCATTCGGACGTTTGGGTAATACTAAGGTATTCTTTGTATGCAATAATGCCTAATTTTCGTAATGTTTGTATTACCTTACTTAAATCATTTAGTTCTAACATTTCAGAATCAAAAAGAACCTGATAACGGTTATGCCACGATGTAAAAGTTCGTTCTGTTCGTTGTATTCAAAGATAGGAAGGTCGTCAAATTTTTTGAAGTGATGTTGCTTTGATTGTTAATCGATATAGTTGGATGTGACTGTATAAGCTTGCAAGCTAAAGCTGTTATAATATCCAATTGTTGCTTAACACGTTGTTTTTGCATTTCTACGGATTTTTGTTGCATGCACAACAAGTTAATGAGATCTGCAGTACTTTCCATTTTTATCCTCGTCGCCAAATAGTGTTATAGCGTAGGAACGAACAATGATATTGAGCTCAGATAATGATTATATAAATGAACGAAAAAATACTGCAATAATTCCAAAACAAAATGTAAAATGATAAAATGTAATTTCAATTGTACACGCTGTAAATGAATAAAAATGTACTAAAAGCAAGCGTCGCGCGATGAAAATTAATAAATCTAGAAAATGAGTCTATGTATAAAAATATGTCGCCTGATAAAGTCAATAAGGTGTCACACAATTGGATGAACAGGCCTAAGCTAAAGGATAAACGATGTGGGAGTACGAAAATGTCATGTGATAGAATCGTGTCACATGATTGGGTGGGTAAAACAAACAATTTATAAAAGGTGTTTTATGTCAAGACAAGTGGGGTCGTCTCAAAAATAATGAGTATAATAATGATTTCAAATGTTGGCACAAGGTTCGAAACTTCGGGGCAGGGGTTAAGTCGATTACATCGACGCTAGCGGTCAATGGGTAGTTATTTTATCGACCATGAATGGATAACAGCTGGAATTTGAAGTCAGAACGTCAAGACGGACGAAATGCAGACGAGCATTTTGTGAGGCGTGCTAACGATTCCGCCCGCACGTCGCCATAAACCATGCCATGGGTGGCGAGGAAAGTGATAGAGATGTAGCCCTCCTGATACAGCAAGGTCTCTAAGGATAATCGAGGAACCCCACTGTCTTGATATTTCCCTGAAATCCCACGAGCAAGTGCCCTTTTCACAGGTCTACACTTGCCATTTTTCCTCCTCACTCTCAATTTCCATTTCAAGTGAAACTTGAAGAAGTCAATGAGAGCTCTACCAAAGAAGAACGTATCTGTCCTCATGCCTTTTTAACTTTGTCTACCAGACAACCCCTTTCTCCACATCCACCAGGCAAAGGAAAACAACAACAGCAACAAAAACAATAATAATAATAATAATAATAATAATAATAATAATAATAATAATAATAATAATAATAATAATAATAATAAAAATAAAAATAATCATGCCCAGATGCAATACCAGTCGCTAGCTCTCATAGCGTCTGATTTTAACTAATTGGTATCGTTAACATATGCAAAATTTGTCTTGGTATAAAATATGGGCTACAGTTAATATTATGCTCAATACCACAGATTTGCTTGTCGGTTGTTTGACCTTAACCGGTTGAGCATGTACC
>NC_069007.1:15216128-15218741 GCF_001194135.2 Octopus bimaculoides
ACTACTATTATTATTATTATTATTATTATCATCATTATTATTATTATTTTTTTATTTTTTTTATTATTATCATTATTATTATTATTATTATTATTGGTATTATTATTATTCTTGTTATTATTATTATTATTATTAATATTATTATTATTAATATTATTATTATTATTATCATTATTATTATCGCTGTTGTTGTTGTTGTTACTGTTGATGTGCTTCTTTCCTAAGATATTCTTGTAGATGCTATGGCTGTTTTTAATGAAGTCAGGAGGTCTTCCGCTACGAAATAAAACTATAAAGACAAACTAGATTAATTAGGTGGAAGCTATTGTCATTCATGGTGTCGTTGCTACTGCTGCCGAGGCTGCTGCTGCTGCTATTGGTGATCATGCAAACGAATGAATAGTGTTACTGGTGCTGTTATATGATATATTGAAGATGGCGGCGAAAGCGTTGGTAGTGACGATATTGAAGATGACGACAAGGCTGATGACGATGATAAAATCGTCTTGGAATTCAATGGAGAGATTGTTGACAATGCTGGCAAGGAATTTGACAACCATGCTGAAGAGAAAGTGGAGGACGACGATGATGATGTTGAAGATACGGACGATGATGATGATGATGACGATGATGATGATGATGATGTTGATGATGATGATGATGATGATGATGATGATGATGATGATGATGATGATGATGATAATGATGATGATGAAAATTGTAATGGTGGTGATGAGTGTGATAACAATGACGATGATGACGACGGTGATGACGATGAGGATAATGATGATGATGATGATGATGATGATGATGATGAGGATGATGATGATGATGAGGAGGATGATGATGAGGATGATGAGGAGGATGATGAGGAGGTGGAGGATGATGATAATGATGATGATGATGATGATAATTATGATGATGATGATGATGATGATGATGATAATGATGATGATGAGGAGGAGGATGGTGATGATGATGATGATGATGACGATGATGATGATGATTGTAGTAGTGGTGTTGGAGTGATGATGATTATGATGAATATGGCGATGATGATCATCATATTGACGATGATGATGGTGATGATTATAACGATGATGCTGATGATAATGAGGAGGTGTAGGAGACGGAAGAGGTGGAGGAGGCAGAAAGGAGGAGCTAGTGAAAGGGATGGTTGCAGTGGATGATGTTGAAGAAGTTGATAAAACTCATTTTGGACGCGGAGGCAGAGGACAGGTGGAGAAGGAGGAGTAGCAGTAGGAGGAGGAAGCGGAGGTGGTGGTGACGACGATGATGATAATGTTGATGATGATAATGTTGATGATGATGATGTCAAACGATAACTTCGATGAATTAATCGTTAATTCTGCGAATGTTATGTTTGTTATTCGATATGGTTTTTTTTTGTTTGTTCTTTTTTTTCATTTATATTGTTTTCTTTTTGCCTTAATATAATAGCTTCACAATTGTTTTCTTTCGCCTTCCTGTTATAAATGTTGTTCAAAATTATAAACCAACAAATAAATTCAAAACAAACGGCGCGGGTGGTTTCGTTTTGAATTTTGTTTTATAAAAAATTGATGGTGATCTTGATTTCAGTGTTGATATTTCGTATCACGTGCTCCTCCGACACATGCGCAGTCTCATACTCTACACACATCCCTATGCAGATAAATATATAATAGTGTTATGAACGAGAGTATAAGATATGGTTCTGTTAACTATGATTTGCTATAGTAACTTTGTAAAATTGTTTAGTTTTCTGTGTAATAATTATATAATTGTGGTAATGATTACCAGTATCATTACTACTCAAGGTTATTTCCTTAATGTTGCCCACCATACGAAAACGAGGCTTTGGGAATGATATTTAAACATGGCTTCTGATCAACAAGATTCACGACTAGAACAACTAATGACAGATACGGTAAACTGGTTCTTAAAAGGGTAAAACCTATTTACGTCAATTATTTCCAGTCTTCTGTATTCAAAAATCTCACCAGTTCAAATAATCAGAATTACTACAGTAATATTGTTTAGATTTCTATGTAATCATTCTATAACTTTGCCTCATGTTAGAGAGTCTGAGAATATTTCAGGATTATGTTACGTAATAAATGACTGTCTCATATCGTCAGGAGAAGTATTGGCTGTGTGGATTACCTAGCGGCCAAGAAGATGATTGACGAAGAAGGAAAGTCGTAGAAGTCGTGAAGGCACGCGATCTCTGCGAAGCTCTATGCACGAGTATAGAAGGAGGGCCTGTCCCTTTGTGTGGAAAGGTAATTGTAAAGAGTAAAGTTGTAGATGTTATGAATTCACACAACTGCCTCGAAGATCCTAGATTAGTGCACGAGTATATAAGAAAGGCTTAGGCTCCGCGTGTGGAATGTAGGAACAGGAAGTCTGTCAGTATGGAAGTAATTAACAAAGTGAGATGTGTGTTCTGCGAGATGTGTGTTTTGGAGATACCTAGCTGTGCACGACTTTTACTTCATTAGGTAAATCGTCTTGCTGGGCTGGTCTGAGGTTTCCCTGCTGTTAACTTTTGCAGTTGGAGGTGTGTTCGTAAGGAACGGAGGCTACGATTTGCTATATATATATATATAT
>NC_069007.1:15219216-15221848 GCF_001194135.2 Octopus bimaculoides
ATGATGATGATGATGATGTTGATGACAAAGACGACGACGACGACGATGATGATGATGATGATGATGATGATGATAATAAAGAATCTGTCATTGCTGACGGTCTACTTCCTGTCGGTTACCGTTTATGGAGTTTCATATTATATAAAAAAAAAACATACAAGAAGAGCATCAGCACCTCCGGAACAGCCACCACCACCACCACCACCACCACAACAACAACAACAGCAGCAACAACTGTTAATTATGATAACAATAAATATAGCGCTTGTTTCAGTAGTTAATCTGTTTGTATTTTATTGACATTCATGGTGGCACGTTTGCTAGTTTCCACCATTCCATGTTTCTGTTGATGCTGATGTTGATGTTGTTATTGCTGGTGGTGTCTTTAAATTGGTGTCCCTTGTGCTGTTGTTGTTGTTATGGGTGGAGGTGGCCGTGATGGTGGTGGTTTTGTTTTTGTTGCAGCTGTTGCCATCTTTAAATTATTCTCTCACCGTTGTTGTTGTTGTTGTTGTTGCTGTGGCCGTTGTTAGTGTCTTCAATTTCCTCTTCTAGTTGGTGTTGTTTGTGTTTTTCTTCTTTTTTCTTTCTCGTTCTTCCTCTGCTTCTTGTAATTCTTTATTTTCTCCTTCCGCTCCTCTTTCCTCCTTTTCTTCTTCTTCTTCTTCTTTTTCTTCTTCTTCTTTTTCTTCTACTTCTTCCTCCTCCACTTCTTCTTCTTCTTCTTCTTCTTCTTCTTCTTCTTCTTCTTCTTCTTCTTCTTCTTCTTCTTCATGCTCCTCTTCCTTCTTTTCCGTCTTCTCTTTCTTCTTCTAATCCACATTCTTTTTTCTTCTTTTTGTTCTTTACTTCTCCTCCTCTTACTCTTTCTTCTTTTTCTTCTTCTTCTCTTCCTTTTTCTTCTCCTTCTTCTTTCTCCCTTCTTCTCCTCTTCCCCTACCTCCATCTACTTCTTCTCCTTCATCTTCCTACCCTTCTTCTTCTACTACGTCTTCTTCTCCACTTCCTCCGCCTCTATCTTCTCCTTCATCTTCTTACCCTTCTTCTCCTTCCCCTCCTTCATCACCATCTATACCTTCTTACTGCTACAACCATTCCTTATTTTAATGTTATTGCCGTTTAATATGCAACATCATAAATAAAACCAAGAGGCATTTTCTTCTAACTCGCTGGTCCCTCCAAACAGCCATTTTTATTAGTAGTCTTCTTGTTATTGTCGCTGTTTTTGCTACTTCCTTTTGTTCTATCCTCCCGCTCGTCCCTCTGCTGTTTTGATACCCTTACTCTTCTTCTTGTTGGCGCTGTCGTTATTTAATTGCCGCTGTTGATGACCACGTGGTGGTGTATGTTCTCTCTACTGTTGTTTATTTATTATTGTTAAACCTGCAGCTACTGCTGCTGTTGCCGCGCAGCAGCAGCTATCGTTGTTCTTGTTCTATAGTAGAAGACAATTCCCCAAGGTGCCACTCAGTGGGAATGAACCCGGAGCCATGTGGTTGGTAAGCGAGCTACTTACCACAGAACAACTCCTGTGCCTATAATCTATAAAAGGCAGGATGTGCGTGTGTGTACGCGTGTACGTGCATGTACTTTATGCACGACCACAAATTAGCACGTGTGCCGCTCCAATTTTTGGAGAACATTGATTGGGAACATGGCTGTGTTTTTGTCAACTGATTTTTCCCAACGCACCTTCGAATAGCGGTAAAAATCGATTTCAACCATAACTTTTACCAATTTTCACGTCGGTGAAATCCTTAAGTTTGCTTATATGAGTTAAGTCCCCTGTCTTATAGATTAATTCACTCTACTAAAATGCCTCTGAAAAAAATTACATTTGTAGTACCTAAGCAATCTCAGCATAGGAGAAGAGAACGAGCTGAAGAGACTGACTATCAGCGGACCTATATGTAAAATATTATTACTTTTGTGGCCGAAACCTGGCAATAAGAGCTTGCGGATATTCCGCTAGAAAACATTCAATAATATCGAAGCAGTAACTTTCATTAATGAGGGTATACTTTTTGAAGGCTCTTTCTGAACCCAGTCAACGAGTATTTCTGATTATTATTATTATTTCTGATAGTAATAATAATTATTATTATTGTTATTATTATTGTTTTTATTATTATTATTATTATTATTATTATTATTATTATTATTATTATTATTGTTTTTCAATTATTATTATTATTATCATTATTATCATCATCATCATCATCATCATCATCATCATCATCATCGTTGTGCAATTGCTAGTGGAGTCTCTAACTTACTATTTCTTCATTACATTCCTGTTGCTAATGTTGATGTTGTTTCTATCAGTGTCCTTAAATTGTTGTTTGTTTAGTTATTGTCATTCGATGTTGTTCCCGCTGTTTCTGCTGCTGCTGGTGCTGCTGCTGCTGATGTTGCTGCTGGTGCTGCTGTTGTTGTTGTTATATTGCAGTTGTTACTGTCCTTCATTTCCTTCTTGCAGTTAATAATTACACTTATATTGTCTTTTTATTACACTCTTCTCTTTCTTCCTCTTCTTCTTCTTTCTTTTCTTCCTCTTCTTCTTCTTTTTCTTCTTCCTCTATTTCGTCTTCTTCTTGTTCTTCTTCTTCTTCTTCTTCTTCCTCCTCCTGCT
>NC_069007.1:15224291-15225968 GCF_001194135.2 Octopus bimaculoides
AGCCTTCCAATTACCGGAACAAATAAAAACGGATTACAGAATACGTAGTAATGATATATCTTGTGTCACAAACGCTGCTGTTTATCGTGCCTCAATAATACTGTGTTTCTTAATTGAAGTAACTCATAACAGTTTTATTAATACGTATGTAATTCACATCAAGGATGTTCTAACTAAAGGAATAGTTCTCATGATTGCTTGTTACTGCGGTTAAATGCTCTCTGGTTCTTCATTTTAACGGCTCAATTAATTTCGAGTTTTAGTAATCGGATATCTAATCCAGTTTATTGAGAAACTATAGCTATTCTGGTATTCAACTTTCCAACTTTTCAGTGATCAGAATCAATACGGGAATACGGCAGCCTATTTCATTTGAGAATTACAAGAGCAATATGAAGCTTTATCTGTCAAACCTGTATAGCATAGCGTGATATGAGGTTGGAAAGCAGTGAGCAGTACTACCTTGCTAACCCACGTATCATGCCTGCATATGAGTTGAAATGACAATGTGCGGCACTACTTTTCAGTGTTGGTGTGTGGTGTGTTATCTAGCGGTTCGAGAAGAGGGAACAATAGAATAAGTACCAGGCTTAAAAAAAGAATTGAGATCGATTGATTCAACAAAAATATTTCAAGGTGGTGCCCCAGCATGGCCGTTGTCTAATGACTGAAAAAAGTGATAGATAAAAGTTATACATATATATATATATAATTTGAAGTTAAGCAACAAAAATTCAATAGGTTATAGCAGTACGTACGTTTCGTACAAGCTCCATTTATTCATGTAGTGAGAACACTACAGAACATACAATGAAAATGTACTCCTCAGCTGCATAATGGAATTTCATTTTAGAAAGTCATTTTGACGATGTTTGCAAAAAACAAGAGTAAGAGAAGAAAACACATCTCGACTATGCGATGGGCTTCTTTCAGTTTCCATCTAACAAATACATTCACAAGGCATTGATCGGTCGCAGGCTATAGTAGAAACACTTACCCAATTTACCGAAGGTGCCGCACAATGGGATTGAACGCAAGACTGCATGGCTGGTAACTAAGCTTCTTAATCACAGAGCAACGCCTGCGCTTGCATGTAACCTTTTACATATTCACTTCTAGTTTATCGCAAATCGAATATCTGTTTGTTACGTAACTGCCTAGTATTACACAACCATTTTCTAAAGCTGTCACTGGCAGAGAATAACACATATGGCATTTTTGGATAATTAGATGAGATTTTAAAATTCATGTGAATTTGTCAAAATATTCATTTATCAACTGTATTCACTCAAATATCAAACACGCAGGTTTGCTTTCGTCTGTGCAAAATATTTATAGGCTATTTATATTGAATAGAAAATTGTTCATCTTCTGCGTTGTCTCTGCAGCAATAACTTCTAAATTTTCAGTCAGACTTGTCTGAGAGTGAGGTTCATTGTTTTCAGAACTATCTCCCAACTTTACACGTCTCTTGTCAAAATAACCTTTCGCTTTTAACTTTTGTGTTTTACTCGTTTCAATCATTGGACTGCGACCATGGTGTGGCATCGCCTTGACGTGTTTACTCCAAAAAGTCGATCTCATTATCTATATACATTTAATTGATAACAATTGATTTCCATCAATTATCATTTATTAATTAATTACAAAAAGACTTAGAATTGTATATTCATGTCG
>NC_069007.1:15226745-15231172 GCF_001194135.2 Octopus bimaculoides
TGTGTGTGTGTGTGTGTGTGTGTGTGTGTGTGTTTGTGTGTATGTATATATATACGCAAATTTTGACAAATTAGATTTAAATGTTGTATTTTTAAATGGCCAATAAATATCTTCCACGCTGCAATTATTTTTGTTTCAGCACGCGATCTCAGATCAAGTGACACTTGTTATGCAAGTACATTTCCGTAATATATATATATATATTTGTACGCAAATGTAGTATCTACCTCATTGCAGGGACTCGATTCGATCTTCGGACTTTGGGTTATAAGCCCAGCAGCCTCCCACTGTTTCACTGTATTCCACGAGGAATTGACACAAATACGTAACGTATTATTTCTTACACTGTCTGTTCTCGGTTACATCACTTCCATTACATCATCTATCATATGTTATTTATTTATTAGTTATGCATTTCTTTGCATTGAACTGTTTCAAATGTACGAAACACGGTAACTACACAATCCATGTTGCGGCACTGAGACGTTAATTTACTTATTGAATGGCGACATTTCACTTTGCCGATATTCCGAGAGTCACATTTGATAAAGCACATGCATAAATCATCTAAGTGTTGCAAAGTCTTCTGGGTGTCTCTTCATTTACCATTTTCAGATCAGCCAGAAAGAAATCAATTCTACTAATACTTTTCTAGCGCAGCATAGCAAACGAGCTAAACGAGCTTTCTAACGGCACAACTGTCGCGAAATGCTACGGTCATTAGATACGTTTTATGGAATGTCTCCCGATTGTTATGAATTACTATACTCTGTTTTCAAACCCTATCGTGGCCAACACTACCTTTTATCTTTATCTATTAAGACATCACCCTTTCACAATTTTTCAAATTTGCATTTTCATTCTTTAATTTTCATTTTATCAATTTTTACATTTTTGCTTATCTTCCCCTGATTTATTCAGATACAGTAATGCCTCGCTATACGAGTTAATTTCCATCCGGAGACCTCTCGTAAAGCGAAAACTCGTAAAATAGAGCACTATTTTTCCATTGTAGCAGTGTTATAAATCGTAATTCGTTCCCAGAATAACATTTTGCCTATAAAATTTATAATATCCGTAAATAAATGGCAATAAAACAACATTAGAATGTAAAAAATATTTAATGTAAAGTAAAAAGAATATATATAGTAAAAAATACTATTATAATCGTTTTCTGAATCACTTTCACTTACACTAGACTCGCGCACACCATCCACTTATAGACGCGATCACCGATTCACAAGCACTCGTAGATGGACTTATAGATTTCTTTTTAGAAAAGAAGTCTAGTGCTGTTTGCTTAGAAGAAGCTTTTATTCTTTCGCTATAAGCAGCTGTGTACAATTCGTCAGAACCAATGTTGCCACATGTTGTGACGTTGCCACACACACAACATGTCTTTTTAGCCTTTTTATATTTATCATAAAATAAAATTCGTATACCCGGGGTATCGTAAAGCGGGTTCTATGAAAGAGATACATTACTGTACAATACTTTACTCTCTTCTTTCATCTTACCAACCGTTTCTACTAACGGCATTACCCCTTTTTTTTTATACTAGTCCATAACTACGTTACCTGAGATACATCAACAACTCATCCTCTCAGGTTCGCTAAAAATATAAGCCAAATCCGAGTGATAAGCTGACCGAATTATAAAGAATCGTAAAAACCCACTGCATCGAAAAAAAACCCCACTGCAAGGTTATATATTGACGGAACACTAAAGACGTTCAAATGGGTGCCTTTGCATTTAGAATTCAAGTCCTGCCATGAACTACTCGTGTGATAGTTTGAATCTGTTGCTCAGTTTAACACCACCATCAGGCACGGTGTGCTGAAGAGTTCCTGGCTTTGGGTAAAAGAAAATACAGGAGGATCATTTAACTACGATTTTATGCAACGTATTCCCCTCCCAGATTCACACACTTACTGCAGCAGTCCTTCAGTTTTTCGAAGTCCTGTAAAAGAACGCGGAATGTTGAGTCTCCAGCTAGGCTTTCATGATACCATTAAAGCCAGGAGCGGTTCAACACTCTCTCGTGTGTATCATTAGCACCGTCCATTTTGCTATAACAGTCCTGGCCAGATCACCGGTTTTCAGATCGCTTCTCTTTACACCCACTCGTCTCAAAAGTCTTTAAAAGGTCAAGGAACACGCCCTTTATGTTTCTGACAAAAATATCTCATGCTATCTCAGATAAAACATCCAGTGTTCTGATAAACATATTTGGAGATTCAAAAAACATTGGAAACCTACGCTATACACACCCCGCCACTAAATTTTCAAATTGTTTGACTAAAATCACTGAGGTACTCTTATAAAATTTTACTTGTCTTCGAAAAAAAAATGGCAACGTGAAGACACTATGGATGTTTAGCAGACAGAGAGAGAAAGCACCAGATAGCAGAGAATAAGACAGACACAAGGCTTCCATAACAATACTGAACTAATTAACGACAAAATGATACCAACTGATTACAATGTTTTGCAGAAGTTAGCTGGAAAGCTAAAGAATTTACATCGAACCGTCTGTAATGCTAAAAATATTTTGGCAGTTAAAGAATTTGTCCATCATAGCATTTGTAATTGACACAAATGGAATCGTTAGAATGGTTCGTACACAACCGTTTATGTGTAAACACGTTAATGGAGAGATTAGTTACTGGAGACGCCATGCCGTCTTTAGAAAGGAAACAACGGATTAGTGGGTGTGCAGTCATAGATTAGATAACAATTAACTTATGGGATGGTCATGTTTGGAATTCGTTTTCCTAGAGTGGTACTGGATCGGGGTTGATATGATGCTAAATAACAAAGAAAACGTTTCAGAAAAAAAAAAAGAAAAATGTTGTAATGTGATTTGTTTATATTTTTGTGGTATTCTGAAGTGGAGAGCTGGTAGAATCGTTAGCACGCCGAATAAAATGTTTGGTAGTATATCTTCCAGACTTACGTTATCAGTTCAAATTCTGCTACAGTCAACTTGATATTTCATCCTCTTGGGGTCGACGAAATAAATACCATTTGAGCACTGGGATCCATAATACCGACTGTCCCCCTCCCCCAAAGTTTCAGGCCTATAATAGAAAGAATTGTTAATATTATCTTAAACCCATTACCTACCAGTGATCTCATATGAGGTCACTTAAAAAATTACAAATTTCCTAATTATCTGTCAATATTTACACATATCTAACCTTTTTGCTAGATCTATTAAGTATATTTCTCTGATATTCAAATGAGGTTTGCTAATTTTTCACCCAATATCTCGCTTATTTCTATTTGAAATGTTATTTTGATCATTCCAGCGTGTTTCTAAGGCTGTTTTATGCTAGAAATAAAAGTTTCATAAAAAAAATTCCAGTTAATAGAATTATGGAAGGGTTAAGCTGGTGACCTGGCAGAGTCGTTAGCACGCTGGAGGAAATATTTATCGGTACATCTTAGAGTTTAGCATCATGAGTTCAAATTCCAACGGGTCATCTTTGCCTTCCGTCTTTTTTTAAAGAATGATGAAATAAATATCGGTTGAGTACTAGAATCGATATAACAGACTGAAGCCTTCCCCAAAATTTCAAGCCCTGTGCCTATGATAGAAAGTATTATTATTATTATTGCGCAAGGCGTAGCTCGAGATGGTGGTTTCAATTCCTAGACGGGGTAGTGTGTTGTGTTCTTGTGCAAAACACCCTATCTCCTGTCGCTCTGCGATCACTTCGACATCTGATACGTGGTACATCGTGCAGCAGTTCAGGCACCGTCGATTTGATGGAGGCAGTGAGCTGATGTATGACACATCCATTTGGGCAGGTCAATTGGCCATAGCTGAACACACATACGTCGTCTTCGACGGGTGAGTCCATTATTATTATTATTATTATTATGAAAGAGGTAGGATCATTAGCAGGCACAATTTCATAAAAAAATTACGCGTGTCTGCGAAATGTCGACAAACTTTTCTGTAAATTAAAAATAATTGCAATTTGTCATTCGATGCGTCTAAGAATCTACCGAAGAAATAATACTGAGTAATACACAATTTAAAGAAATGTACGTGTAAATCTAAAGTTGCATACTTGTGATACACTTTGTATTTCACCGATTCTAAGAATTGCATTCAATGCTACACGTGTCTGGGGAATGTAGGAAGCGCCGTGTAAATTGAAAAACGTAGCATTTATCCACACGACACGATACGTTCAAAATTCTGCCTAAGAATTATATCAAGGATAGATGTTTGTGTAATACGCAACCGCGTACAGGTGAATTCAATGAACGGGTAATTCCTTTGATGAAGCTCGTCGAATCCGACGGAGAACCATCCATTATTATTGCTATTGTTCTTTTCTCAGGTCGTTGTTGTTGTTGTTGCTTTTCTTCTTCTTCTTCTTCTTCTTCTTCTTCTTCTTCTTCTTCTTCTTCTT
>NC_069007.1:15236250-15237966 GCF_001194135.2 Octopus bimaculoides
ATTAATTACTCTTCATCTATAAGCGTTAATGAAAACGGAAATTTCTCAAATTATCTTTAACATAGGTGCAGGCGTGGTTGTGTGCTAGGAAACTTCCTTCCCAACCACATGGTTCCGTGTTCAGTCCCACTTCATGGCACCTTGGGCAAGTGTCTTCTACTATAGCTTCGGGCGGACCAAAGCCTTATGACTAGATTTGGTAGACGGAAACTGAAAGGATCCCGTAGTATATGTGTGTATGTGCGTGGTGTGTATGTGTGTATATGTGTGGTGTGTATGTGTATGTGTGTGGTGTGTATGTGTGTATGTGTGTGTATTTATGCGTATGTGTGCGTGCTTTTTCCCCTGCCATCGTTTGACAACTGATGCTGGTGTGATTGTGTCCCTGTAACGTAGCGGTTCGGTAAAGTGACCGATAGAATAAGTACTAGGCTTATAAAGATTAAGTCGTAGGGTCGGTTTTTTCTTTTCGATTAAAAACCCTTTAATGCGGTGCTCCAGCATGGCCGCAGTCAAATGACTGAAACGGGTAAAAGAATAAACGAAAGAAACTTAAAATTTGCAGACATATAAAACAATCCCAGAAAAATGCATAAAGAGATAGGAATCCAGCTGGGGAACACATACGCCATTGAAACCGGAAAACCTGGCCCATGACACTGGCTAGGGTTTAAAAAGGGCGCATTTTATATTTTCCCATTAGCAATTTGCATATTTCCTTAGCACATGCTCAACCAGAACACACACTCACTGAATTAAAATAAACAGGTGATAGACATTATATAAAAACATGCTTTCTATATTTGTAATGAAATTTTCCTAACCTGATACGAACGACATTTTATTACCAAAAACAGTTAATACTAAAGCGTTGTCTAATCGCGGAATGCTCTAAGGATATCAAAATTATAGATTCTTGCTCCATTCCTTAATTTGTTTTCTCATAACTATCGAAATAATAGGCAAATTATCGACAAAGTCCTACTTAATGAATTATTAATGAAATACAAACGAACTTATCTTGATGAATGTTTTTTTTATTAATAATAACACAAGTTTCAAATTTTTAATCTGTGAACGTTGTTTTCTCAGGATCTTTTCGCCCCATCACTCCTTTTGGTTTACGAAATGTGTCTTTAATCTTTAAGCAAAGAAATGTGGGGCTCCCGCCTATTTGGCGCTCAACGCGGGGCAACTCGGCGCGGGTTGCATTATTTTAGTGGCGGTATATTCTCGGAATGTTTATAGTATGTTGTATAAGTATTTTGGTCTGTATAGTCTTGTGGGACTTTTCTTTCTCTCGTCAGATCGCATATTAGTTGAGTCCCTTCAGAATATTTTTAGTCTGAAAAAAAATATATATATCGTTAGGCAAATTTTATATATATCCTGGATGTGTGGTAAGAGTCTTGCCGCCTAATTACATCCTTCTGAGTCCAATCCAGCTGAATGACACCTCGAGCAAATGTATTCTAATATAGCCTCATGTCGACAAAAGCCTTGTAAGTGGGTTTGGTAGACAGAAACGGACCGAAGATCTTAGTGTGTGTGTGTGTGTATGTGTGTGTGATTGTATATATATATATAGATATATACATTTTTATAATATATTATAGAGCACTCAATATAAATTCAGTATATAATATTCTCTTTGAATATATTCAACTAAAGGTTATTACACACACACATATATATATATATATATATATATATATA
>NC_069007.1:15237976-15239574 GCF_001194135.2 Octopus bimaculoides
CATACCTTATTGTGCATCTATACTCAAATAAATGGCAACATTCAAGATTATGTTACCATTCAAAGCAAACACGAAGAATTCGGCGAGATGAACGTACACCGAGTCGTTTTCAAAGAAGATATCAGTCAGTACAAGAGGTTCATAAAACGGACCACGGGGTATTTCTTCGGCATCGGAAAAAAGAGCTGAAAATTGACCGAAAACAAAATTCAATGAATATAATTTTAAAAAATATGGGAAGCAAAAGCAAAGAAAACATGGAAAAAAAATTGTATATGTATATATATATGTGTGTGTGTTTGTGTGTCTGTTTTTGGCCACCCTCCCAAAATCGCTTGACAACCGATGCTGGTGTGTTTACGTCCCTGTAACTTAGCGGTTCGGCGTAAGAGGCCGATAGAATAAGTACTAGGCTCACAAAGAATAAGTCCTGGGGTCGATTAGCTCGACTAAAGGCGGTGATCCAGCATGGCCGCAGTCAAATGATTGATTCAAGTAAAAAGAGTATATGTATACATACATACATACATACACACACGCATATATACATGAATATATGTATATATGTATGTATATATATATATATATACATATATATATATATATATACATATATATATACATGTGTTTGTGTGTGTGTGTGTGTGTGTGTCTGTGTGTGTGTGTGTATGTGTGTAATATCCAGGAATAACAAGCTCTAAGTTGCAAATGAAATCTCCTAAAGTTAATAATAAGCAATATCATAATTTTCCGTCAATAATTGACAAATATAAGATTGACGAGTTATTGATGAGCGATAGAATCAACTTGCATGAAGTTATATATATGTGTATGTGTGAGTGGCTGGGGGAGGGGATGTATACAGACATGCCTGCTCCTATAGAGGACCACCACGATATGTAGAAAAATAAAGACGTGTGAGATTCAAATGGAAAGCTTGAGAGAACTTCTAAGGAGTCACTTACTTCCGGTAAAAGGTCTTACGGCAAGGTGGGAGTCAACAGCAGCTGACTCTACTGAGGAAGAGTCTGAAACATGAGAAACCCAGAATTATGATCAATACAACTTCAGTTTGATGGTATATATATGTGTGAGTGCGCGCGTGTGTGTGTGTGTGTGTGTGTGTTTGTGTGTGTGTGCTTGAAAATCTGAATATATCTACATATATTTATACATATGTGTGTAAGAGACTGAGTATGTGTGTATATGTTTGTTATTACATGCATTTGTGTATAGAAACAGGCAAGTGTCAATGTTAAAATAATTTGGTGTATGAATTAAAAAAATTAGGACGATGTTTATCGTAACTAACCTTCAGTATATTTTGGGTCAAACATTCCTGAACTATGCACAGTAGCTGTTGCAGGGAACATGTCTGAAAAGGAAAAACATAGTTGTTAACCTGCCAATACATATACATATACATACATACATAAAGGCTGATTAGAAGACTACAGATTCAAGCTATCAATGGAACTGTAAAGATATGTAAAACTTTCCCAAAATTATATATATACACACGTATATATACATATATATATATATATACACACACGTTTGTATACACACACACACACACACACACACACACACACACA
>NC_069007.1:15239909-15243508 GCF_001194135.2 Octopus bimaculoides
GTCCTGTACCCTGATATGCATGTATATACACATGTAGATGTAAGTATGTACATATATGTGTGTATACATGTATATATATTCTTTGTATTATATATATATATATATATATATATATATATATATATATACATATATATGCATAGATAGACAGATAGATGTGTGTGTGTTTCAATGTGGCAATCAGATAAGATGCGAATTTATATACGGTGAGGTTATTTACAAAGACATTAGAAAAGAGATTGGTGACAACACAACTCACCATGGAAAGATGTTTGGCCACGTCCGTCGGAGGAATCGTCAGAGCGATCTGAAAAGAAAATGGAACAAATGCATAACTGCAAACCTTTACACCGTTTTGTACATGTGTACACATTGATCCACCTGCACACACAAGCACATTCACACACACACAAACGCACACACACAGACATACGCACACATTGTAGCAAGAATTTGCTGGCGAGATCCAGGCTAAGATTGACAATGATCCTTCCAGGTCTACGTGATCTATCGCAAGGAACATGGAACTGTCTCTGTTTCTTATCAGGTAGGTAGAGCATGGAGACGTTCGCTATTCCTCATACAAGATGACAAAAGGCCCAATCTTTATCCCAAGCCATTAACAGCAAGAGAAAAGACCGCGCTAAGAACCTGTTGAACAAACTCAAGCCTTCCCTCCCACCGAACATGCTTTGGTCATTCTCAGACGAGAAAAATTTCTGCCAAGGTCAGATGGTGAACACACCGAACAAACGTTGGCTTGCCGTGTCCCCAGAACATGTATCGACCGTCATAAAATCATACATCCAGTCAACATCATGGGGTTTCGAGTGATCACCATTGATGGCGATGCTATGCATCCATTTATCTCCCCACACAGCCTCAGAATCAACACGGAGGCCTACAATTGCCTGGAGGAGGTAGTGTTGCCCTGGACCAAGAGGGTAGTTGCTGTAAGACCCTTAGTTGAAGCCAATGGTGTTTTTATTGAATAAATTCACTCCTTAGTATTTCAAGATATTTTTCTGTAGTTTAAGTAAATATATCTCTTAAAATGAGATGTCAGTGTTATTTTCATTTTTGCGCAATTTAGGTAATTGATTCACCGCACCCTATATATATTATATATATATATATATATATATATATATATATATATATATATACATATATAAGTGTCTATAAATATGTTTATAAACATAAGTATATATATGTATACGTATGTATACATATGTATATAATTAGATACTGTGTTTGTGTGTGTGTCTGTGCGTATAATACAAACATGATGCGGATTTGCGGCCCCAAACGGGTAAGGGGATTATAATGAAAAATAAGAAAAGTTATTCTTAGATTCTTACATCTTATATATGTTTCATCAGATAATTCAGAATGCTCGGAAACTGCATCTGTTGAAGAGAAAGTAACAACAATTTAATAGGCATATATACATACATATATACATACATACATACATACATATATAAATACATACATATATACAGACAAACATACATATATACATACATTCATTGATACATATATAATTCAAGCAAAAACATATGCGTACATACATAAATACATACACGCGTATATTTCTCACGCTCTTTTCATCTGTGCGTGTGTCCATCTATGCATTTATGCGTACATATAAACAGATATGCATATATAGATATATCACACATGCACACACAATTACGCGCGCGTACACTCCCTCACTCACTCTCTCTCTCTCTCTCTCTCTCTCTCTCTCTCTCTCTCTCTCTCTCTCTCTCACACACACACACACACACACACACACACACACACATGCACACACACACAGATACGAGTGATTGGACTAAAGAAAGAACATGCCATTTAAAAAGATTTCCTTGAAGTTAGAAATATAATTTAATAAAAGCTTCAATGACACTCATAAGGTTTAAAACTCCGTAGGGTCCTAAGCGGAACCTATCTGGAAGGGTAACTAAAGAAGCATAAAGAGATGTGAGACAAATTGAAGTTGGCTACTAAATGGAAGGCCTCCATTGGGCAATTCAGGTCACGTGGTGCTTTTGCTCTTATATCTAGTAGCCATCTTGAATTCTTATTTAAATACATATGTATGAACGTGTTATATATATATATATATATATATATATGAGAAATAATTTTGCTAAATGCCGATAGAGTTAGATAGATATGTGCAAAGTGAATATAGAACTATCTAAAGTGAGCATGTGTTACATAAAGTTTGAAAATGTTTTCATCTGAACTCACCCTCTATATCTGTGGTAGCACATCGATTCAGGTTGGTTTCCTCTGATGTGGCTGTCATCGAGGAAATCTCTATGTCGTTATCTGGTGCATTTTCATCTGTTTTTGGTTTCTTTAAACACGGGTATATAGCTTCGATTATTCGCTTGGCCCCTGCACGCAGACGTGCGAGGAAGCATTGGTCGTTAACGTTAGCTGTCATTTTCCAATAAATAAAAATAATTAGTAAATATATTAACGCAAATGGATAAATTGCAAGACAAACCTACAAAACGTTATCGTCAAACAAGCTGCATAAATCGCAATGGAGTATTGTAAACAGATTTTATTCGTTTGTTTCAATTGGTTATTATGATGTCATATTGGTATTCAGTTGTACAAAGGATTACGTGATAATTGAAACTGTTTATTAAGGCGTCCAAGTGGCCGAATTGTTAATGCATTGGACAAAATACAAACCACCATTTCTTCCGACTCATTATTCTGTGCGTTCAAATCCTACTAATATCAGCTTCACATTTAACCCTTTTTTGCCTTTGATAAAGCAATTTAGGAAACAAGCTCTGGAGATGATGTGATTAATCTCTGTTCTCTAATCTTTTGCTAAAATCATTTAGAGATTCTAACACCTGAATCATATTGGAAACCTTGGAAGTGTGCATTGACACCTCAGCAAATACACTACCTCAACTACATATTTATAAACACCAGGAACTCTCTAAATACAAAGAGTCTTGTCACTTTGTTAGCGATCGGCATGAACTCCCTTAAGAAATCTAAAAAATTCAATCATACATACATCCATACATACATATAACTATACCTGCATATTTGCTATCTCAAAGTAGACGTATTGCACTTAGTTTCTTAAAATAAATAGATATCTGTCCACTCTACTCAACGTATGAGGAGTAAAAAACGGTTAACTAAAATATATTTTGATATATTTTACTATTCTTACATAGCTACATGTAAGGTGTTCTATCTGGACTGAAGAAGACCATCAGTGGTCATTGCCTATGCGAAATGTCAGCAATGCCTGTGCATGATGTTACTGAATCTGCTGTCGGCTTCATCTGGGTTCGATCTCGCATCTTCCGCTCTCGCCGCGATACCATCCTGCTTGACTGTATATATATATATATATGTATATACATATATAATATATATATACATGTACATACATATATACATACATATACATATATATATATATATATACATGTACATACATATATAATATATATGCATTTACATACATATATATGCATATATATGTATATATATATGTATGTACGCATACATATATATACACATATATATATATATATATATATATA
>NC_069007.1:15245216-15248136 GCF_001194135.2 Octopus bimaculoides
GCGCATACTTTCCTTCATAATTACATGCATGTATACATACCGGCATACATGAAGAAAACTTACATTCGTAGTTACATACATGAATACGTACGTATACATTCCTGTACAGATATACACATAGATTATGAAACACATTTTCATTAATAATACATACACAGTCGCATCATCACAGCAACTATATACACACGTGTGTGAATTATTGAACATGCAATTACCAATTTCTTGCAGTTTCAACAACTTCAATGGAATCTCTGTTGTGTGAAGAGAATATTTCTACCAATTCGAAACTTTAATAAGATATTGGAAACACTTCTAGACTTGAGTAAAATATTATGGAATATTTGCGCCTCCACGTCATTGTTTAGCGCAAATTATGTCATCTTGGGGAAAACAGATGTTAGAGCAATGTGTCCTAACCACAATGGTTTCGTCTGTTAAATTTTCATATTGCTATTTGCCTCACTGTATAAAACTCCAGAACGTTCTGTCGCGACAGCAGACGTTTTTTTTAACATGACTATGGATTAAATTGCGTGATCCGTGATAGATTTAGAGTTGCAAAGCATAGCTATCCTTCTCAAGCGTGTTTTGTTGATAGATTTAAACGTGATTGAATTGCTGGATTAAAATCCACACTGGTTGAGTAGACCGGTAGCAGGATCTTGATTATTGAGAGAATCAAAACCGATGATAATGCAACGAAGCATCACTGGTCACAGGCCAACGTACCCCGGAAGGTGATGCATGAAAACACAAAAATAAATATTGCTTTCAAATTTTGGCACAAGTCCAGCAAGTTTGCAGGGAGTGTATAAGTGGATTACATTGGCTGCAGTTTTCAACTGGTACTTATTTTATCAGCCCCGAAAGGATAAAAGGCAAAGTCTTTACGTTTTCCTCCGTATATAATCTTCCGATGGACATAAGCTCTTCATCAATGACGTGTCGTAAACTCATTGGGCTTTCTGTTCTTTAGTAATCAAACTTCCTCTTCCAGGCGACCGATCTAGGCGTTCATGAAGCCCCAGCGTTTCAATAACGCTTAAATATAATAGCGAATTTACGGTGAATGTTACCAATTCATACATGATTGCTTTGCTCTGTAGCAATGTCAGGGATTAAACATGTTGATCCGCAGAAATGATGATTCGATCGTTGCTGACTTCATAGATAACGTTATGGAATAGTATAGGTGTGTAATAAATTCCATTTCAACTGACTAAATATCGTTGGAAGTAATAACATTGCCCCAAAACCTATCTGCTGGGGCTATAAACATACTTAGATATTAACTCTGGAAAGTTCTTTTCATACATAATCCTCCAATGCAAGAAAGTATATTGTTGGTGTTGTTTCTAAGTGCATCAGAAAATGATAATAAATAATCACAAATATTTCCAGAATTAATTTCTGTGTATTGTTTTAGCCCTAGAAGAAAGATCTTTGGATAATGTTATTCCATCCACGATCATTTCAGTAGTTGAAGCATAATTTGTCTCAGAATCTACAATTGCAACAGTTTGGCTATCAGAGCGACCAACTTTTGTTTCAATGTGTCGGCAGATGAGGAGCTGTGATTTCTGGAACGAGTAATGCTACACGAGGTTGTGCTAACAAGAATCTAGCATATTTTTCATCAACACTAACAGTGTCGCTTCAGTAAGAGAGATTGATTCTTGAAAGGCCCGAAAGTTTCAGTAACAAAAGGAAATATCACCAAATATGTATCGTCATGTATTGAAATATGATGTACCAACAACAACATAAATATTCCCAGAGTATGCCTGTTTATTTTCCACACCCGGCAGATATATCTTGCAGTAATATTATTTTATTTATGACTTTTTCGTCGATTCAAGCGTAATTTGTCTCCGACTCTAGAATTTTACGGTGTTAGTTATAGGAGCATCAAGGATTTTCTTAAACACGGCCTGTGCATCAGGATGCATCATTCCTGGCAGAGATAGTGCTAACATAATACAAGCTGGCTTTTGATCAATCCTTACTGCATTGCCAGGGGGGAAAATCTGTTGCTTGAAAAACTCCAAACACCCTAATAGGATTATGAGGTATTTTCGTGCATCAAAATAAATTGTATGAGAAAACATACATTAATATTCTAATAATCGATAATTTTTGCATATGTGTCTTGCCACAGCACAGAGGCGGCCAGAACTTAGAACAATATTATTTCATCCATGGTCATTTCATTACTTCAAGTATAATATGCCACAGACTATATAATTTTGAAATATTGTCTACGGAGAAAGTAAATATTGCTTCAACATGCTGGTGGATCGGGATGTGTGAAAACTGACACATGTAGAGCTACACGAGGTAATACAAACTGGACACCAATTTTTATTGAATAAACCGCGACTGACTCGTTTGGCTGAGAAAATTAAATTAAAAACAAGAAATCCCAAATAATACAAGGAAGCTTCACTGATGATGTACCTACGTGCATCGGAAATTGATGAATTCTTAAATTGGAGTTGCTTGTATCCATTTGACACGGTACATTTTTAGGCAAAGTCATGCAATTTTATTACACACTATACCAAGTTTAAGTTCTGAATACTTCTTGTGTTTCTTAACAATGGTAGAATGGTAAATCGTGGAAATCATAGTTTACGCCTCTGGCGACAAATCATCTACAACACACGTGTAGAGCGTTAGGCGAATTCTGGTATCCATATCTTTACAAGCCAATGCTTGAATTTCTGATGAATTAAAACCGATGTTTGGTGAGAACCAGATTATTCACTTACTATAAGTTTCAGGGCATTAATGAGTATGTATATATATATATATATATATGTGTGTGTGTGAGTGTATGTGTGTGTGTGTGTGTGTGTGTGTGTATGTGTGTATGAGTATATATATATATATGTACGGATATATACATACATATATATAT
>NC_069007.1:15255845-15260879 GCF_001194135.2 Octopus bimaculoides
TATATGTGTGTGTGTGTGTATGTGTGTGTATGTGTGTATGTGTGTATCGAATATAAAGTTAATTAATAATGCATTACTGGGTGTATATTTTTATTTCATTCTGTTTATTTATTTATTTATTTATTTATTTATTTATTTGGGAGACTACAACAAAAGAAATACAAGCTAGACCTTTCTTTAATAAAACATAAAAATTTCGTTTCGCTCCAGAAAGTAAATAAATTGGGTACATCAGACGGGTGTTTGTTTTCTATCTCTGTGTACCAAAATAGGTGATGGTTCAACCTCACTAATGTCTACTCTTGTCAGATCGTTCAAAGAAAGGGTTGACGACTGTCAACAGATAGGTTAGTAATTCATAACTATTCTTAACTTATATGTTTATCATAAATATTTATTTGTATCACGTGATAATTCACGATACTTCTCTGTTTTCTATTATATATACATATGTTCGTGTGTGAACGCGTCTATGCAGGTATTTGTATACAGATCTGAAGATATATATATATATATATATATATGTACATACTTTGAATGGAAAGGAGTGAAAGAATGCCCAAAATATATGTAGGAATATGTGGGAATATTTACACACACACACACACACACACACACAAAGAGAAGACACTGGGTTACCTTGCCGGCTGGTTACAGAAAGGCTAATCTAATAACTTGTTACATACTATATAAGAGTGTAGAGTTAAAGGACCATGATCTACGAAAATTTATGTAATATGTATGAAGGAAAAACGTGGGTGATGTTACTCGCCTCTTGAGTGAACGTACGTAATTCTTCTGTGGTTTTAGAGTCAGGATTTGACTGCTATTTTTTCAGCGTGGTGGTATCTCTTGATACCCTGTATTATAATTATACATACATATATATATATATATATTTAGTTGGTATATCCAAGAAGCTGAACATTGGCATTTCAGCTTTCTTGAAAGTTTCGTACCACTGTGTGTATAGCGTTGTGTCTGTATGTTTGTGTGTGTGTGTATGTGTGTGTGTGTGTGTGCGTTTGTGTGTGTGTGTGTGTGTGTGTGTGTGTGTGTGTGTGTGTGTGTACACGTTTGCCTAATTTCTCACTTGATGCCTTTGCATCCATATGTACCTGAAATAAATTCAAAAGGTCTACGTTATAATATGAAGAGATGAAAATGATGAAAATTTTGTGTATATGTGTGAGAGAAAAAGAGAGAAAAAGAGAAAGAAAAGGAAGAAAGAAACAAAAAACAAATGGAGAGTGAATGGCATATTGAATAGTAATACAAATACTCTCCTCGGACATGGAACACCTCAGGTTTTTGCTATACCGAGAACATTATTCCATGATTACGTATAATGCAACGAAAAGACATTACACTCTACAGAAAAGAATTACGTACGTTCATTCAAGAGGTGAGTAACATCACCCACGTTTTTCCTTCATACATTTTACATAAATTTTCGTAGATCATGGTCCTTTAACTCTACACTCTTATATAGTATGTGACAAGTTATTAGATTAGCCTTTCTGTAACCAGCCGGCAAGGTAACCCAGTGTCTTCTCTTTGTGTCAGTCGTGATATGTATTGTCTTTTTAGTCTTTCCTTTTGTCACCAAATTTTCAAGGCTTTATTTTCTCATCGAATTTCCCAAGAAGTTGTTTGCTCCTTATCCTTATCAGGTATATTCTGGTTATTACTGCTGGTTGACCAACTTCAAAGTTTGTTATGTCCCCTGTGTTATGTCCCCTGTGTTATGTCCCCTGTGTATTAAAACACATATCTGTAGCATAAAAATGGTTTTTCATATACCTCTTGATGTCGCAAGTTACAATGCCATATCTTAACAAAAAATAATTGAATGCATTTAACTTCTCTAGAATAACGGAACCTCACATTCAGTAATATAGTGTTGATTTCTGCTACGTTGTAAGATGCGATATCTAGAGCAGAAACAACATTGATCATAAATCCACTCGGCAAAACCTTACCAGGAAATAAACACCGACAAAATTATTATAAAATTCACAAATTCATAAGAACATTGGATGTAATGCCATATGCAGTGAGTACAGATTTTGAGTCCAAATCCAACATATTTCACTTCTGCGTTTCTTCATTTTGTGGTTGATATGTTAACTACCCAGTCAATACAGGGCCCAATACACCTTTCGTTTATCCCTTCTTTCTTTATTTTCTCTCTTTCATTCTTCCTCAATTTCTTAATCATTGTTTCGGTCCGCATAACTTGGCTACCTTCAAAATTTGTAACGCTGGTCTTCCAAAATGTAATGCCCTCTGCATGCATGTCCTTTCATATTGTGCTAGACTGTGGTACTTATTTCCGATTTCTAACAAGTTGTATGAGATGCATGAGGCTGAAATCTTTTGACAACTGAGATCTGCCTTTGATTGCAATGTTTTGCTCCACGCTGATCCTGATCGCGATAACTTACCATCATAATTGTTTACACATTCATTCATTCCTTTCCAAACATTATTATACAAATCTACCCAAACAAAAGTAGACTTGATAAATACTGTTTAAGACGATTAGATTGTTCGTTTGAAGTGGAATTAATCGCCTACTTTTAGCAGCTCAAGCTGAAAATAACGATACATAAAGGCAACATGATGACATATTTCGCAGAAACATCTGCCATTTGTTAAATTTCCATTATAAGATATTTAGGAGCTTACAATGTACATCATAAAGGATGCGGCAGTAAAGTCTCTCGTACTTTACATGTATTTGCTCAGCTACACACAGTTACAAATGGTTATGCATAGCGAAATACAGGTGGACATATTTAAGCAATTATAGACACATTTACCCACCTATACACATGCCTTCAACGTATTCTCGGTTGTAGTTTTTGTTGGACACCGGTTCTATTTCTTCTGCCGCTGCAGCCGCTGCCGCCGCTAATTCTACCGCCGGCGCTGCTGCTGCCGCTGCTGCTGCTGCTGATGCCGACAACGTCACTCACCTCGATGGGCGTTTCGTGTCGTTCGCCAGTAGAAACTCAGTACACTGCAGTACACTCGCGCTTTTACACAGCCATATACAATTATCCTCAGCTATACATACATTTACACAGCTATTCGCATACACATGCATCTTCACGAAATTGCATTCACATTTTACGCGTTTATACACATCTTAACACAGATGCACACGTTTTACGCAGTTATACACAGCCATGTACATCTACACAGAATTGCACACATATTTTCACAGCAATGAAGATGTATACACAACTACGCCCTCAGGTACACACAGCCATGCACAGCTACACTCATTCAACACACGTTTACAAAGCCATACACATCTACACCCTCTGCGCATACATTTATATATTTACACCACTATACAGAGTTACACATAGCTATACAGAGTTACACACAGTTATACACATCCATATGCAGCCATGAATGTCTATGCATTAATACGTAAATATTTTGTACAGCTGTACCGAATTCCTCCCAATGCACACATGGTAGCCTGCTTCCATCGCTCTACGCAGCTACACACAGCTACAAGCAGCGACAAAGTGTTATACACATCTCCACACAATTGTACACACATTTATACAGCTACACACATTCTACACACATTTCCAAAGCCATACATATCTACACTCTCTTCGCACACACATATATTTACACCGCTGTACAGAGCAACATACATCCATATATATACAATCATACAGCGATACAGTGTCATACATTTCTACACACAATTGCACTTACATTTTTCCAAGACATACTCAGCTATATACAATTATGCACAGCTATACGCAGCTGTGTAGAGCTACATACATTGTACACACATTTCCAGAGCCATACACATTTACACTCTATGCGCACATATATATTTAAACCGATATAAGGGGTATACACAACCGTACAGATATACGCATAAATATGCGCATATATACACCATTATACAGTTAGATACAGCTATTTACAACAATACACAACCATATTGATCTACACTCCTTACACACACACGTGCACGCACACACACACACACACACACACACACACACACGAACATACACAGAGTTAAACAAAGCCATACACACCCATACATATCTACACGCAAATCTACACACACACAGCAATTCAGAGCTATATAAGCAGCGATACACAGCTAGACTAATTGTACACACATATACACAGCCATACTCCTCAACAGTCCCTGTGCTCACATTCATCTACACACAACTATACACAGTCATATATAGTCATACACATCTATACACAGATGCACCCATACTTTACACAGCTACACACTGCTAGACACAGCTATTTACAGAGATACCCAGCCATATTCATCTACACACCATGCACATACATTTATATATATATATATATATATATACACCGTAACACAGAGCTACACACAGCAATTCACAGTCATACGCAGCCATACACAGATACTCACACGCACACACATACACACACACATTTTAGACAGCTATACACAGATTTACACGTCTTCTAAATCATTACACAACACATTATTACAGTGAAGGAGACCAAGACCGTTAAGAAAAATTAAAAACAAAAAAAGATGAAACAAAAAAACAAACAACAAAAACACCAGTGAAAAATGATATTCAAACACTACAGACGGTAATCATAGAAGCGAAACTGATTTATTTCCCAATATTAATTTTAATCGATGTGTTTTTTCTTATTGATTTTACAGTAGTCAGTGGATAGTAGTAACAACAATAAATAAATAAAAATAATAATAAATTTTAAAATAAAGCAAAGTTAAAGAACAAAAATACATTTTTTTGTGGAGAGTGAGTTCTATTTTTATTTATTCATTTATTTTTTTGTTTTTTTGTTGTTTTTTTTCTGTTTTTCTTGACAAGGGTTATACAGGTCCAAAACCTTAAAACTGTTTCCAATTCCGCAGCCGAAGAAAGGAAGAATTATCCTTGTGTTGTTGTAGCTGTCGTTGTTACTGTTTTCATGTTCGTTGTTGTTGTTGTTGTCGTTGCTGTTGTCCTTTCCCTTCTTTCTCTC
>NC_069007.1:15260979-15262237 GCF_001194135.2 Octopus bimaculoides
TTTTTTTCCGATTTTTCTGTCTCTATTCTTTTTTCTCTCTTTTCCCATCCCTCTTTCTCTTCCAAATCCTCCCTCACTCATACTCCATCTCCTTTTCTCTCAACTTCGCCCTCAATGACTCCTTGTAGCCCTTCTGATCCTACTCCGCTCTCTAGCATTCACTTGGCATTTACATTCCTGCTTTGACGTATCAAGGTTTTTTATTTATTTTTACATGTGTATGTGTAAATTGCGTTCAAATTTCGACACAAGACCAGCAGTTTATGGGACGGGGCTATGTGGATTACATCGACCTCAGTGCTCAGCTGCTACTTATTTTATCAACCCTGAAGGGATGAAAGGGTAATGTTAACCACGGCGGAATTTTAATTTGAATAAGTAAATGAATAAATATATTTGTACTTGCATGCACGTATGTATATACACACAGTAGGACACGCACACAGACACGCCCACACACACTTCTATATTTCGTCGTCATATCCGAGAATTTAGTTTCTTATTTCTTTAATGCCCACAAGGGGCTAAACATAGAGCAGACAAACAAGGACAGACAAAGGGATTAAGTCGATTACATCGACTCCAGTGCGTAACTGGTACTTAATTTATCAACCCCGAAAGGATGAAAGGCAAAGTCGACCTCGGTGGAATTTGAACTCAGAACGTAACAGCAGACGAAATACCGCTAAGAATTTCGCCTGACGTGCTAACGTTTCTGCCAGCTCGCCGCCGAGAATTTAGTTTCTTCTAAGCTGAACGCCTTCTTGCTGGTAATGGCGTTCATGACTATGTACACCAGTTATTGCATGAAGATTCGATGGTATTTACTGCATGGTAATATTGGTAGAAGTCGAGGTTGATTTTGTTTCGCCTTCCTCACCTGTCGTTTGATATCTTCCCTTTCCCTTCTGGTGACCTCGGATATCTTGGCTCAACCCCAGTGGATTTCAGTATCGATTTGAGTTCGTCTTTGTATCTTCGAAAAGGGCATCTCCGTGGTCTTTTCCTCTGCAATGAATTCACTGAATAAAATTCGACATGGCATCGTTGACACATTCATTGTTGCTACATGTTCTGAACATCGAAGATGGTCGCTCAGTATCAGCGATTAAATGCTTTCACTGTTGACTCTTTCCAATATATTGTTGTTGGCCACATCGTGTTCCGATTTGATGCCGAAAATTGAACGATGCTTTTGTTGGTGAATGCGTTCTAACTTTTGGAGGTTGCGACGATATAGAGCTCACGTATGTATATA
>NC_069007.1:15262382-15263933 GCF_001194135.2 Octopus bimaculoides
TATATATATATATATATATATATATACACTAGCATGCTTTTTCTTTATACACACACACGCATGCATACATATCCAAACTATATATATATATATGTATGTGTGTAAACATATGTACATACGTGTAGGTAAGTAGATAGATAGATAGATAGATAGATAGATAGATAGATAGACAGTGACGCAGACAGACAAGCAGGCAGGCAGGCAGGCACACAGACAGACAAACAGACAGACGGATAGCCAGATAAATAGAGTGACAGACAGACAGATGCTTACATACATACATACATGCATACATATACATACATGCATGCATACATACATACATACATACATATATATATGTATTCATATTTCTGAATTTATTACTAATTTTATGATACCTGCTGAGACTTTCAATGTAGAAAAAAAATCAGCCCTTTGAAGAAGTCTTTGCTGCCATTGTAACTCCGAGAAACACCAGAATCCATTCTTGAACTTTTAACTTTTGTACAAGGTTCTCCTAATTATGCCATTGCAATATTTCAATGATCTTTGAATTTGTATTGTGTCACTGCAAAATTAATTACGGTAGATTTTCTTCTTTTACATTAATGCTTACTGTGGTTAAAATTGTATTTGCTCTGCTCGTGTGATATATGATTTTAAAATGGTGAACTAGTGGAAGCTTTACCGCGTCGGACAAAATGCTTTGCGGCATATCATCTGTGCGTACATTTTGAGTTCAAATGATGCCGATGTCGGCTTTGTTTGTTTGTATGTATGACTGTACGTATTTTTGTCCCCATCATTACTTGACAACTGGTGTTGGTGTGTTTACGTCAATGTAATGTAGTGATTCTGCGAAAGAGAGCGATATAGATACGAGGTGATATCAAAAAGTTCCTGGACTAGTTATGTTTAATAAGAAAAATAACTTATTTACCAAAGATTTAACATCATCTACTTCGAAATAGTAACCTTGCGCAGCAATTCACCGGTCCCAGTGTTCCTGCCACTTTTCGAATCCGGCCTGAAAGTCACTTTCAGTAAGAAACCAGGCTTGAAAAATATAAATATCAGGATAGATTCCTTCGACTAATATTCTTCAAGACATGGCCCATCATCGTCACAGTCGAATGACTAAAGCAAGTAGAAAAATAAGAATAAAATATTCTACTACGCGATTCTTCAAATTGCAACATATAAAGAGAATTATATTTTATAAAACTCCCCCTTTCTCCGCTGTTTGTGAAGCGAGGAGACATATGAAAGCACTTTCGTATTAGACATTTTCTTTTTTTTTTTACACTTTAGTATCTCTGTAGCATATTGTTGCTATTAAATTATGGTTTGATAGAATCCACCCGATGTTTCGTCTTAAGAGATTTTGCATAGTGTTCCCCCTCTATTATATATCTAACATGTATTTATTCAAAAGAATACAATTAATATGCTGATCGTCAGATTTTAATTGGGTTGTTGTCAAATGTGCGAAAGTGTTGTTTTTTTGTGTTAAATATGCGTGTGTGTATTTGTGTCAAAAGAGGTTTATGCTATCTCTGTTGATCAGAA
>NC_069007.1:15264660-15266104 GCF_001194135.2 Octopus bimaculoides
TATATAAATATATATATATATATATAAATATATATATATATATAAATATATATATATATATATGTATGTATGTATATATATTTATATATATGTATTTGAGCACGTGTATATGTATGTGTGTGTGAGTGTGTGTGTGTTTGTATGTGTGCGATTGTGTAGGTAGAGGAGTGTATAATTTGATTGCTTGCTGCAATGCATTGCGATTTTTCCCTGTTTATGCGTTACATTGGCAGAGACTATTCAATTGAAGGAATGTTTAATGACGAAAAATTAATATACTTCTAATTCAAAATGCGTCTTATGTTCATAAATTTTGCAACTTTCACGTTCGAAATGGAATCTATTCGCCTTGTAAATCTGTAGATCCCTTTTGGTTTATAATTGATTACTTGCAATTTTAGGATTTTTGTAGCATGATGCTAGTACTACATAATTATTTGGTACAATCCGCCTGATGTTGCACATTAAGGGATATATAATGTGTTTATCTGTATTGCATTTAGCATGCAGTTCATTCGTATAACACAATTTGATGCGTGAATTTTTATGATTTTAATATATTTAGTGTCAAATATATGTATTTTTCTGTAGTATACCGTGAATTTTAAATTATATAAATTAGTACAACCCGCCTGGTATTGTGTGTTGAGAGATTCTTGATAGTGTATTCGTCTATTTCATATTGAGATGCATTTGATTCTTATAAAATAACTATGTGTGGTTTGTATGTTTTATTTTTATTTTTTGTAACATAATTTGTTTCGTACAATAAATAAGATAACCAGACAACAGGAAAAACAACGTAACGAACTAACAAATCTCATTACGAACCAACAATCAATATTCCTTGTAAACTGACCAACCGATACCTTCTGACTCCACTGCGGACTAACACGAACTTCACTCGACTTCCAGCTCCTAACTCTCGAACTCATTCAGATCGTTAATATTAATACTTTACTCGGACCGTTCTATCTCTCGCAAGGGGGACTCGTAACTCTCATCACAGCATGCCCCCTTTTAATATTTCGACTACTGTGAGAAAATGGAACTTCTTTTAATTTTTATTTCTTCCTTGCACCTCTCTTTCGTTTTTATTACTCTTTTGGCTGTTGTATTTTAATTGTTGCACGACTTTTAAGGTAGTACCGTTCGTTGCATACAAGACTTCTTCATTTCGTTGTACTAAACATTCTGTTCTGTGACAGGGTGTTTAATATCACTAATTTTAAATTTCCAATTTGAATCATGTGCTTGATTGGCATGTTGTTTTATCAGCACTGGAGGCAGGAAAGGTGCAGTCAACCTCGGTGGGATTTGAACCCACAACATAAAGAACCGGAAGAAATGCCGCTAAGCATTTAGTCCGACGTTTTAGTGCATCTTCCTCCTCGCCGCTTTATTTTATATATTATTTTATACTCTAAGCACATGGCCAGAAATT
>NC_069007.1:15267271-15268830 GCF_001194135.2 Octopus bimaculoides
CCTTTCGGGGTCGATAAATTAAAGTACCAGTTGCATACTGGGGTCGATCTAATCGACTGGCCTCCCTCTCCATGAATTTCGGGCTTTGTGCTTAGAGCAGAAAAGAATATTTATAAATCATTTTCCAAAATGTGAATGTTTAGGTCAAAAATAAAGCCATGCGTTTAAATGCTGGTCGAATGTCGAAAATATGAAATAACTACTTTGATTCTTTGAATTATCCATCAGAGAAGGGTGAAGGGTTAAACTGTAAATGTATATTAACTGTTCATTTTGTCATTTCATTGTACCCATGGTAGGGCAAGATTGGAATGGCTAAGTTGACTGCATCAACTGATGCACTTTTGTACTTTCCTCAGTATCTTATTTATTTTGACGTTATTCAATTGTCCAGCTGCTATCTTACGTGACAAACTTACACAGTGCAAGCACAGTCATGGAGACATTCAAAGGTATATACGCGTGTGTATGAGTGTGAGTGTGGGTGCGTGTGGGTGCGCGCGCGCGTGCCTGTGTGTGTTTGGTTTGTGTGTGCGTAGGTATATACACACATGTATGCATATATGTCTGTATACATTTATATGCATATATATATATATATATGCATGTACGCATACACACACATATATTATATATGTATATATTTGTATATATATATATATATATATATATTTATTTATTGATAACGAGAGAGAGAGGTGTGTGTATGTATGTATATTGTAAGGCAATTTTGAAAGCTGTTTCTTGCCTTGTTTAGTTCCAAGCAATAATTTCCTACACACCGTTAACGAAAAGTCGTAACAAAGAACTATATTTGAAATGGCCTCGGGGGCCAGTTTTATTGGTTTAGCAACCAGTTCAGCTTTTACGAGGGTACATAATATAATTGCTTTTCTTGGTTACCTTTTTGTGTTTTTGTTTCATTTTTCATTCTTTTTATTCTTAGTTTGAGACTTTTCGTCTATGAACAGGATAATTAAAAGCGACATATAATATACTCCCGAATATATAAATAAGATGTATTCGTCGTAGGCTACACCTGCTAGAAATAGCAACCAAAAATCCCTCGAACATCCCACACCCTAACATTTGTCTTTTTATCCTTTACTTGTTTTAGTCATTAGAGTGCGGTCATGCTGGGGCAACGACTTGATGATTATTTAGTTGAATGAAAGACCCTAGTACTTTTTTTTGTTGTGTTTCAGACCTGGTACGTATTTTATCTTTCTTTTTTGCCGAACCGCTAACTACTCAGAATGCAAACTACCCGGGACGCAAGCTATTCAACACTAAATGTGCCGAAACGATTGTCGTGATTAATAGTAAATTCTCGTATATTCCATTTTCCGTCTTTCACTTACCATAGGCGCAGCAGTTGCTATGTAGTAAGTAGCTTGCTTGCCAACCACATGATTCCGGGTTCAGTCCCACTGCGTAGCAGCTTGGGCACAGTGTCTTCTACTATAGCCTCGGGCAGACCAAAACCTTGTGAGTGGATTTGGTAGAGGGAAACTGAAAGAATCCTGTCGTATATATATATATATATATATATTTATATA
>NC_069007.1:15274045-15274695 GCF_001194135.2 Octopus bimaculoides
GATAGAATTGTTAGCAGGTTGTACAAAATGTGTAACAACATTATATCCGTCTGAATATGGTGAGTTCAGATTCTGCTGAGTTCGACTTTGCCTTTCATCCTTTGGAGTCGATAAAATATGTACGAGGTGCGTACTGGAGCCGATCTAATCGTCTAGCCCTTCCTCACAAAACTTCAGCTCATTTGTGTAGGTTCATGTAGGTGGGAAAGGATATTAATCTCACCCACAGGTATCTGTGTATCATACTTACTGTATATGCACTATCAATCGGTTAATTAGAGCTGTATTTGTCCTCCACAGATAACATCTGTTATGGACATGCAATGTTGAAACACTATAAATAACAGTCACACAGAGAAAGAGAGAGAAAAGCGAGAGAGAAGAAGAAGAAGAAGAAGAAGAAGAAGAAGAAGAAGAGCAACAACAACAACAACAACAACAACAACGACAACAAGAGCAAAAGGAAGAAGAAGAAGAAGAAGAAGAAGAAGAAGAAGAAGAAGAAGAAGAAGAAGAAGAAGAAGAAGAAGAAGAAGAAGAAGAAGAAGAAGAAGAGAAAACTGGAACAGTGGTCAGCGAGACCTCCAGATACATTTCTGCCTTTTGGTGCCTTTCAAAAGACCGAACGTGCCGCCAACCATACAGTTTCA
>NC_069007.1:15275042-15276867 GCF_001194135.2 Octopus bimaculoides
AATCAACGTTTATATAACATACACCAGCCAGAAACAATAAAAAAAATAGTAACTAAATTAGTGCTGAAAGAAAGCCGCCATCGTTTACAAGTTATATCACGGTGCTAATGACAGCACTAAAATAACACCAACGCCATTTTGCTCAGTCTACTATAGAAGGAATTTTAGTAAATCAGGCACCAGCACCAACAGGTTTTGCCAAAAGTTGAAAGACAGAGGGTCTAAAAATCATTTTTATTAATGTCGGTTATACTGTTTCATAAAAGAATTCAAAGGGAACTTTGATTAAAAGAAAACATAAGGCAAGCAACTCTTTGTAGGGTTATCTGTCCGTCTATCCCTCTGTCTGTCATTCTACCTACCTACCTACCTACATACATACATACATACGTTTGTTCAGTGTCGTCATCTATTAGGAGACACTGAGCGAACTGGGTGTTTTCACACCTTTTTACCATAAGAGAGATTTTTTTCTCCACGGTAACTGCAGTGTAGTTGCCTTTTAACAGTTGAAGCCTAAATTATGATCATATCTAAACACTGTTTTGCGCCATTGCTTCGATATATATTTTTTCTATGCCATTTCCTATTCACTCCAGGGTGTAGCATAAAGATCGAAATGGAATGACTTGTTCGCTAGTGATTTGTTGGCTGGGTAACTGGCTGTTCGGCCGAGTGACTGGTTGGCTGGCTGGTTAATTGGTTGGGTAATTGTGTAGTTCATATCTGGCGTCTTACTATGGCGGCGAGTAGGCGGAATGCTTAGCAAACCAGACAAAATACTTAGCGGAATCTTGTCCGTCTTTACGTTCCGAGATCGAATTCCACCGAGGTATATTTTGCCTTTCATCATTTCGTGGTCGGTAAAATAAGGTTCTGTTGCGCCCTGGGGTTAATATGATCAGCTCAACCCCTCCGCCGTAATTCCTGGCCTTGCTTTGTGCTAAAATTCGAATCCGATATCTGGTGTCTTACTATCTACTATATCCAAAGGCGTTGAACTGAGAGAATTGTTACCGACTCGGACAAAATACTTCGTTGCCTTTCTCTCAGTTCAAATTCCTCCGCGCGTGTGTGTGCGTGTGTGTCCCCGCGTGTGTGTGTCTCAGTGTCTGTGTTTGTCCTCAACCATCGCTTGACAACCGTTGCTGGTATGTTTAAATCCCCGTAACATAGTGGCTCGGCAAAACGAGTCTGATTGAATAAATACCAGGCATAACAAAAATTAATTACTGGGGTCGATTCATTCGACTAGAAAAATTCTTCAAGGCTGCGATCCAGCATGACCGCGAACTATTTTATCTTTTATTAAAAGATAAAGATTAAGATATAACAATATTCTAAAAGAAGTAAAAACACTTTAGGTCTTCACTATCCAACAGTAAAACAACACCAGAGACTCAGCGCTACACGGCCGCCATTTTAGTCCAGCCGTATCAAACAAACAAGCAACTAAAACAACCTCCAGCCCATGCCGGTTGTTTTAACTCAATATGTTTATATTGCTACATAATTAAGTAGAAAGACTGTACAATAATCTGCCTCATACTAAGTGTAATAAGCGCAAGTACTAAAATATCTGCTGTTCTCTAGGCAATCACTACCACGACCACTATAACAGCCACGACTTCCACCACCACTACAACACGCAACGCCATTTCACCTCAGACCACCGAGATACGATGTTATTCAAACAAATTACAAGCGGAAATAATCGATTAGTTATTGATTAGGGTATTGAGAAATATTGAAAGTTTATTAGCCGAATTATAGCAGAAGGAAAAAGAAAAAAAGAGAAAATCATATTATAAGGAAACATATATAT
>NC_069007.1:15277340-15279948 GCF_001194135.2 Octopus bimaculoides
TATATATATATATATATATATTTATATATATATATTGTATGTATATAGGGAGAGGGAGAGAGAGAGAGGGATTATATATATATGTATATACAATGTATATATATATATTTGTGTGTATGTGTGTGTGCATATATATATGTATATGTGTATTTATGCACTTAAATGTATTCATATGTACACGTACACTCATGTACACACACATTGTATATATATAATACTTATATTTGTGTGTGTATATATATATATGTATGTGTGTTTGTGCACATGCTTATATACATATAAGCATACATATGTACATACATACATACATGCATAGATAGATATATGTATACACACAGATACACTATACGCTTATATATATATATATATATATATATATAGACACACACATATGCGTGTGTGTATGTGTGTGTGTGTGTTTCTGCGTGTTTACACGCAAGGGAAATAACCGAGCGATATTGGATCAGAAACGCTTCTCATATATATTAATTTAGTGACAGATTTACAACAAGAACTCAAACGCTAGCCTGCTAGGCAAGCTCACCTCGAAGTTGTTGCCTCTGTCAGAATTGTTCTTGTTCTTGTTGTCGTCTTCGCCGCCATTGTCATCGTCGCTGTTGCTTCTGTTGTTACTGTTGCCGTCGTTCTCTACTACGTTCCATTTCTTTCCTCTTCCAAATGCTGCCGAGGTCATCTTTGATATTGGCACCCTCTACGTAATCGGCGAAACTAAAGTAAGGCAGAGCATTAAACTGGATTTGTCAGCCATCCACACATAGCTGTTTCTCCGTAGTTGTTCGGTTTCTGCGAGCTCTGCTTTCAAATCGGATGTTTTACGAGTGAAAAATTCCTCTTCCCCACTGTATCTATCTATCTATCTATCTATCTATCTATCTATCTATCTATCTATCTATCTATCTGTTTATCTATCAACCTACCGACCTATCTATTTCTCTAATTATCTTTCAATATCTTTGTCACTCTAAGATTTTAACTGTGTTCCTAATTTCTCTGTTTCTCTGTTTCTCTTTCCCTCTCTCTCGATGTATCTGTCTATCTGGTACTTTGTTTGTCTGTCGGTCTGTCTGTTTGTCTCGGTGTCTACTACTGATGTTACTTTGTTTACATTCCCGTAATGTATTACCTCGGTGTAAGAGACATATACAATACGTGCAAAATTTTTTAAATGCCAAGTTATAGAGTCGATATTTCGACTAAATAAAACACCACTAATTCGAAGCCCAGGCATGGCTGCAGTCCAATGACTGAAACCAGTAAAAGTTACAAGATACACACACACATATTCACGCACACCTGAGATAGACACACACATGCACTCACAATTACATAGAGAGACAATTTCTTTTAATTTTTCTTACATAAACACACACAAACAGGCGCATGATAACGTGCGCCATCTCACTTACGCCTACGCAAGAACGGAATATTCACAAGCACACATACACACACACACTCGCTTACGCACACACACAAACATACCCAAAAACAAACATGAGCTCAGAAATTGTAGCACTTGTACATACGTAGAGTTTCACCTTTCTCTTAAAAGCGCACACACATAATCGCGCGCCATATACCTCGTAGGAACACAAGAAACACAATCGCGCGCGCGCGCAAATACCACACACACGGGCACGAACACACAACCACACACAGAAAGGCCATCTTATGCACACTCACGGTCACAGACCCAAAAGCGTTCACCTCCATTTTAAAGACATACCTAAATGCAACCGAGCGCCATCTACTTGCTTCATGCACAAGAAACCCATATTCACACACACACATACACAAATAAACACGTATACAAATATACATACAAAGACACGCACACATGTGATCTTATACACTCTCACGCTCACACACAGACAAGCGTTCACCACGATTTTAACCACATACCTACAAGCAAACGCGGGCCGTACACATACACACATACCAAATTACACAAGGAAACTCAAGCATGGTAATGCGTACTCACAAACACTCACACATGCCACAAATATGACAGTGAATGTTGTAAGCCGACACAATCTTGCCTTAAAATATTGAATTATTACTGTCAGAAGACGAAGTGGGAATTTTCGCCACGAAATGAAAGCGAAAATTGATATACGACCATTGTCGCCATCTTAGCTCTTACACAAACTGACAATGAGCCAGGCGAGCGCGAAGCGTTGATTAACACCTCCTAGTAATAATATGTACACACAAAGATAGGTTACTTTGTGACTTAATCTGCATATATTGAATACGGATGTCTCTGCACCCAGACTCGAAAATGTCCGGCTATTTGACCTCGTTGCAAAATTGTTGCAGGTAGTCTTGTTGTTGATGATTGTTTCGTAATGGTGATGGGAGTGGCGGTTGTGTTAATGATGGTTGTGTTGGTGGTTGTGGTTGTGCTGGCGGTGGTGGTGGTGGTGGTAATGGTTGTACTGCTAGTGCCGCTGGTGATGCTTTCTATCTAGAAGATATATTCGCGTTAGATAACACGTTCTTGGGTGAAATGTGTTTTGGATTAACGAACACACGATGACATGGCTGCCTGCAATACATTTGGTGAAAGACATGCTTCATGAGCGCTGAC
>NC_069007.1:15280039-15281345 GCF_001194135.2 Octopus bimaculoides
TAGCTGTGATGGTGGTGGTCTTTCTGATGTATGCTGTCGTTGTTGCCAATATGTTTGGTTGTGAATGTGATGATAATGACGATGATGATGGCAGCGGTGGTGGTGGTGTTTGTGGTGGTGGAGGTGGTGGCGGCGGTGGTGGTGGTGGTGGTAATGGTTGTACTGCTAGTGCCGCTGGTGATGCTTTCTATCTAGAAGATATATTCGCGTTAGATAACACGTTCTTGGGTGAAATGTGTTTTGGATTAACGAACACACGATGACATGGCTGCCTGCAATACATTTGGTGAAAGACATGCTTCATGAGCGCTGACGGAGAACTAAAGAACAATGACAGCCACAAAAAACAGCAACAGCAACAACAAACACAAAAACAGCAGCAGCAACAACAATATCTACAACGCCATTGTTTGTAGAGTGCCTTAAACGCAATTCGCATTGGGAATTGAATTCAGGCCCAATAATCATGAAGGTTTTGAACATAAATACTCAGAGACAAACTTATGAAGGATATACGCCAGGATTCCTATTTCTTTCCTGCCTGTATTATTTTGGGAAACTAAAAACAAACATAACTAAAAACTAAAAGAAAACTGAAAACGAACTGGTGAATTCTAACGAAGTTTTAATGAGCAGTTATCTCGTTGCAGAATGTGATTTGTTGCAAATTGAAGACATTGGAAATATATCGGTGCTGTTAGGTTTATATACCCCAAAGGATCATGATAGAATCTTGGGAGTTTCATCATAATAATTCTATGTCGATGTGTTGGAAAAACGTGGGATCAAATTAAAGTATTTAATGCATAATTTAAATACAGAGTAGTCGTAGTAAATGCGGGATTACTACAGAGTAATGCTTAAAGTCTCTTACGGCTGTTTCTAACATAGCTGAACATGTGCAGCATTTATCATTAACTAAAAATTTCCAAGTAAGCTAACTATTTCATCTTCGGAGAGAAAGGATTAGAGAACATGCATAATCATTTTTTTTAATGTTTCAGAGAGGAAGTAAGAGAGAAAGGGAGAGAGGGGGAAATAGATAGTGAGAGAGAAAGGGAAAGGATGAGAGTGGAAGGGAGAGAGTGAAAGAGATAGTGAGTAGTGACATCGTTCGTTTTCTGTTTTTAAATGATTATCTAGGTCAAATGTTTCTTTTGGCTGTCTCTACACGTATACTCGATTGGTGGTCAGAAATCAGGTAAAGGATGACTCGTCCGAGAAAATAACATTCTTCCACTGCTCTAGGGACCGATTCTGTAGGTTTTTACTCCATTCTAGATGCTTTCCAACGTTTGCTTTTGAA
>NC_069007.1:15283688-15286844 GCF_001194135.2 Octopus bimaculoides
TATATATATACATATACATATGTATATATATATATGTATACATATATATACATATACACACGCACACACATATATATTTATTTATATATATATATATACACACACATATGTACGTTTGTATGTATGTCTCTATATGTATATACCTTCTGCGCGTGTATGAATATATAGGTTTTGATTTTTATTTCCAATTATTTCAAGTCAATCGTATAAAATCTTTGCGTACAAACTCGGGAGTGCTTATGTGGGCAATTTGATATTTTGCTAAACGTTCTCCATCTATCTATGTTTCCTAAAATATATTAAATGTCCCACAATATCGTAACAACAACAAAAACGTTGACAATGATTATAGTAATGTTAATAGTAAAAACAAATTGAATAATAATAATAGTAACAACATCAACAATAATAATAAGAAGAAAAAGAATAACAATGATAATAATAATAATAATAGCAATGATGATGATGATGATAATAATAATAATAATAATGATAATAATAATAATAATAATAATAATAATAATAATAATAATAATAACAATAATGACAATAATAATAATAGCAATGATAATAATAATAATAATAATAATAATAATAATAATAATAATAATAATAATAATAATAATAAATGGAAGGATCAGGAAAATGAGAAGGGGGAAGAAATACAAGAAGAAGAAGAAGAAGAAGAAGAAGAAGAAGAAGAAGAAGAAGAAGAAGAAGAAGAAGAAGAAGAAGAAGAAGGAAGAAAAAAGAACAACAACAGCACCAAAAACAACAAGAACAAGAACAAAAATATATGGGAAAAAAGAAGTCATTTACCAGAGAGGTAAGTGAACGTAGAAAGATCCGCTGGCAGAAATTTCTGGCGTTGTTTACATCTGATCGAGTGTGATATGATATGTACAAGAATATAATAGTTTACAAACATAAAGAAATAGATTGTCTCTGCAGTGTCTCGGACACCGATCTTCAGTCATGGGGCTCTACATAGTCAGGGTTAGCGATTTTCAGGAAAATTCCAATGCATGACATGATGTGCAGACAAATAGGACACTCATTAACGTTAATCCTAGAGATTTTCTATAGTGTTATTTGGTTATGAAGCCGGTGCTGTGATGTAAAACGCACTGCTAACACAGTAGATCAAAATATTGACGTATAACAACGTGTAACATTCGCGGTTTCGATTCCCTGGCACTCATTCTTTTGTTCCTTCAATTCGAACCGCTAAGTTAGCGGGACGTAAACAAACTAGCACGGCTCGTCAAGTGATAGTGGAAGACAAACACAAACACAAAACACACACAGCCAACATAGACACGCCTATATATATATATATATATATATATATATATATATATATATACATATATATACATGTGTGTGTGTTACCTGTATTCACTAAAGACTATATATTCTGTATAGTCACATAATTTAATTATTCCGTATTATCACAAAAGTCTGACTTCATTTTATTCATTTGGAACCAATGAAGACTTGAATCCCGCCCACCCGATCTCTGAACACTGGCAGAAATATGACATATTTATGATCTATAGACGAAGGCTAAGTTCACGGAATGCCGTCAGGCTACTTATCTAAAGTCTCAGAATTTCAAAAGACCAAAGAGATACTCCGAATATTATAGTCACTGCTTTTGTTGATGACGACATTGTCAATGTATTAGACTGATAAGATTAACGATCTCGTTGATTAACAAGAGTGTCGGTGTTATTACAGCGAGATGTAGATTGAGATAGTCAAAAGCACCGCGGAGTCATTACGAGAAGTCCGAAAACGACACACATTCACTTGATTGGACAGTGGTTCCCAATCCATCGTACATCCCAGGTATGGCGCCATCTGAAGTGAACCTCTTCCCTTCAAACGACATCGATGCTAGACAATAACGATTTGATGAATGAAGCGTGTGAGAATTTCAATGCTATAAAACTCGCTTCGACAATAACTATCTGAATGTTTAGATCACAATGGCGCAAATACATCGCTTGTGAAGGAGCCTACTTTAAAACATTGGAAGAATTCTCCATTTGAGGGAAAATAAGTACATTTAGATAGAGCTGGTGTTATGGAACCAAGATGTGCAATCTGAACGTCTTATATCATTCTATATAAAACTTATCCCAACTTCCGTCGTTTTTTCAGTATAACCTACAGATATATGTTTGTGTATACATGTAGCTAAGGATGTGTTTACGTCATCGTTCATTTTTATTTCGAGATTTCTTGTCATTAGAGAAAGAGCCGGTTTCTAAACTAGATTCAAGGCTATGTAACACACTGTCTAAATACCAATCCTGGGAAACTAGGCTTCTCAAATCAAAACCAGAAAGGAGAAAACAATAAGAAGACTACAGATCCAATCCATCACTGAAAGTGCAAAACTTCCTAGAATTTTACCATTTTAATATACATGAGTATGTCTAGATATGCAACTATAGGCATGAGAATACATACATGACACAAAACATACAAATCTTCACATATACATACATACATATAAACAAAACTACTTTGGTTTTGATGTTGAAATTCCAATGAAGGAGCCTAGGTTAGAAACCGGCTCATTCTCTCTTGGCATGAAATCTTGAAATAAAACTGAACAATGACATACGTATATATGAGTGTGTAGGGAATAATAAAGGAACGGACAGAAAGACAGATACAAAATACATATGCATACTTAGGTATATCGCTCTCTCTCACTCACACCCGTTACTCTCTCTCTGTGTCTCCCTCCTTTGCTCTCTCTCTCTTTCTCTCTCTCTCTCTATCTCTCTCTCTCTCTCTCTGTATATATATATATATATATATATGTATGTTTGTGTGTGTGTGTCTGTATGTTCTCAAATATTTGTGTGAATGTATCCAACACGTACAACAATATATATAGGTATATAAAAACGTATAACTAATGCATATATATATATATGTGTGTGTGTGTGTCCGTGCGTGTGTGTCTGTGTATGTGTGTATGCATATATAATTTTGTATATCACTTTAAATCCACGAGAGGAAGAATCAATCATGTTTTCTAATCATTACATCATTATAGAATTATTCTTCAGCTTGTGCAATTTTCTCTATATGCATATATATACATACATGTATGCATAATATACATCCATATATATA
>NC_069007.1:15287559-15288594 GCF_001194135.2 Octopus bimaculoides
ATATATATATATATATATATATATATATATTTATATATAAATATATATATATATATGTATGCATGTCAGTCTCTCTTTGTCTCTATATCCAGCTCTTTTACTCACTCTATTTCATTCCTTCTCTCCCCTCTCTCTTTCAGTCCTTCTCTCTTTCTCTCTTTCCCTCTGTCTTTCTCTCTCTTTCATATATGTATATCTGTGTGTCTATGTGTGTGAGTACGTGTGTGTGTGTGTAGCTCTCTCTCTCTGTTACTCTTCTCTATTCCTCTCTTTCTCTCACTTTCTCTCAATGATTCCTTCTCTCCGTAAATTTCTCAGTTTCAACACAACTTCCTTTACCCTTACTCTTCTTTCTGTCTATCAGTGTCTCTCTCGCTCTCTCTTTTTCTCTCTCGATCTCTCTCACTCTTTCTCCTTTTTGCTCTCTCACTGTCTCTCCCCCTCTCCGTTTATTAATCTTTCCCTTTGTCTTTCTCTCGCTCTTGTCTCTTATCCAACGTAACTTGCTTTTTCACAATGACCTAAACCAGCCTCTCTTCACGCAACCATTTACTATTTCGACTTCTGTTCCTCAGAATTAATTTGTCCACTTTACCAATTTCACTCAAGGACCCTTCCTTCATCCATCGCTATTCCGCCTGTCCTAAGTAGAACCTCATCTACACAGAACATATTCATCTGGCACGCATGCGTCATACATGATAGTGTTGTTTGTTCCTTTTCGAGTCATGTCTGGCTCATAAGGGTCGGTTTCCCGGTTTCATTGGCTCAATAGGTTCATCACTTGAACAGGACGCCGGTCTGTCGCATGAGCTACCAGATGCAGGAAGAAAGAGTGAAAGTTGTGGCTGAAGACTCAGCAGAAATTCGCCATTGCCTTCTGCTGGAGCCGCGTGAAGCTTGGGAGGAAAAGACAGACACAAAGACACATATACATATATATACATATATGCGCGCGTGTGTGTGTATATATGAGTATGCATATATATATATATATGCATGTATATATATATATGTATATATATATATATATAT
>NC_069007.1:15291431-15293636 GCF_001194135.2 Octopus bimaculoides
GTGTGTGTGTGTCTCTCTCTCTCTCTCTCTCTCTCTCTCTGTTTCTCAATCTCTCTCTCTCTCTCTCTCTCCCTTTCTTTCATTATCTCTCTCCCACACTGCCTGTCTGTCTGTTTCTTTCTTTATCTGTCTCTGTCTCTCTCTATCTCTGCCTTACTGTCACAGTGTTTAGATAATTCACTCTGTGTATGCATATATCAATATAGATAGATAGATAGATAGATAGATAGATAGATAGATAGATAGATAGATAGATAGATAGATTGATTGATTGATTGATTGATTGATTGATTGATTGACAAAGCGCTAGATGGATGAAAAGATAGATATATACATACATATGCTCACATGACACATGTTAAACCAATGACACTCAAATATCTACCTGCCTATCCAAATATCTATTTGTATAATTACTAACATATCTATCTTTCTATCTCATTGAACGGTTTAGAGACAAAACTTTTCCTCTCTGGCCAACCTCTCAACTTGTTCAGGTATTACTTGAAAAGTAAGGGAGCATAGAGAGGAAGGTTTTGTCCGATGAAAAGTTTAGCAAAAGGCGGGTTAATATGGCAAGGATGGTACGCATGAATGACGGAACTAGCTTGAGCATGACCCTACAAAACGAAGAGCGCTTTGCTCTGGTGTTATTTTTTTTCCGAGGTTACCGTGGTCCTTTTTCGTAGGATTTTCCTTCAACGGATAAACCTAGTGAATGTTACATTTATTCTCCCTTTTGGGAACTCTAATTGTTAAAAATGACACTTTTGTTATTTCCTTGTGTGCACGACCCAAAATGTTTTCGATCCCTTTTGATCGTTTTCGAAAAGAAAAATTCTACATTGTATTGTCCCCTCTCTGTTCGACCCAGCATGGCTAATAAAGAAATCTAAGTCTCTAACTATTAATTTATTTATTTGTATACCTGTATATCAACACACACGTGCGCGCGCGCAAACACACACGCACACGTATTAACCTATCTCATTTATATACCTCGTTATGTATATTTCACCCTAACAATTTTTTTTGCCCGCTCCCTCTCAGTATCTTGACATTTCCATTTCATCTATACATCTCTGCATCTATCTATCTTGTTATCTTGCTACATAGCTATCTCTGCCTATCTATCGATTAATCAATTTATTTATCTATCTATCTATCCATCGAGCGATCAATCTATCTATTTATCTATTTCTCCGTCTATATAACTACATATATATATATATATTCATCACCTGCTCATCGATCTATATATCTTCAACCTACCCATATATCTATCCATGTATCATATCATCTAATTTGTAACTTCTTTACCATCCTTACAAGATCTCCTCGCTAACAATTAACTCCTACCCCATCTCTCCCTTCTACAATGCTTCTCTCAACATCCCCTACACCAACCAACTCCCATTATCACCCCCCTACCTTTAGCTTCCATCCGTAACATTCTCTCCTTTCTCTTACCACTCCAACCCCTTCTCTAACATATTCTATTCTTTGTCATCTCCTCCCACAACCCCCCTCGCATCTTACCATTTCATACCTCCTACCTTTTCTCTCCCCCCCCCGTTCTTATCCTATCACCTCCCACTCATCTCCACCCACTCCTACTTCCTTTTACTTCCTCTTGCTCAATTCATTTGTGGTCATTTATTTTTTAATTAAAAAGTTTCATTGTCTGATGCCAATTGTCTTTTGTATCACTCCGTCTTATTCCTCTTTCCTCTTTCTCTCTCTCTCTCTCTCTCTCTCTCTCTCTCTCTCTTTCTCTCACTTTTACAATTCTCTCTCTTTCTCTCAGTTTGTCTCATTTTCTCTCCGTCGCCCTCTCTCTCACAACTGTGTTTCTCTTTGTCTCCTTCTCTCTCACTTGCATTCAATTATCTCTGCGTCAATCTTCCTGTCTCTGTCTCTATGTCTTTTTATACCTTTCACGCTCTCTCTTTCTCTCGCTTTTATTATCTCATTCGGCGTTTAGATCCTCATTCTCTCTGCCACCATTTAACTGTCTGGCTTTCTTATTGTCTCATACTCTCCCTCCGTCTATCATACTCATACTCTCCATCTATTTATCCATCTATCTATCTATCTATCTATCTATCTATCTATCTATCCATCCATCCATCTATCTATCTATCTATCTATCTATCTATCTATCTATCTATCTATCTATCTATATATCTATCTATCTTTATATAT
>NC_069007.1:15296227-15296656 GCF_001194135.2 Octopus bimaculoides
AATTTATATAATTATTTCATTGCAAGTTACTGAAGAGATTGCAAGAGTGCAATGAAATAATTTAACAAAAACCTATATAAATTAATAAAGGACTGAACCAGTGCGTGTGTTTATTACCGGCATAATGCCTCTCCCAAGGTTTAATTGTATATATATTTAGTTTATGTATATATTAATATTATCTCAGTTATTAAAACTTTCGATAATTTAAATATGTTAATAGTTACCAGAGGTAGCAAAATTACACTAAAAAACAAGATATCACAGAGCCGTTTTACAGGTTGTTATACCGAGTTTAAGTGATACACTCTTTCTCTGTCTTTTTATCATTTCGCAATGACTTCTTTGCTATGTCACTCTCTCTCTCACTCTCTCTCTCTCTCTCTCTCTTTCTTTCTCTATTTCTCTTTCTTTCTCTATCTCTCTTTC
>NC_069007.1:15296666-15299078 GCF_001194135.2 Octopus bimaculoides
TTCTTTCTCTATTTCTCTTTCTTTCTCTCTCTCTCTTTCTCTCTCTCTCTCTCTCTCTCTCTCTCTCTTACTATCTTTCTCTCCCAGTCTCTGTTATTCTGTCTCCCTCCCACACTTTCTCTTCCCATCATTCTACACTTCTTTGCCGCCCTTTGTCTCCCTTTCTCCCTGTCTATCCATTTATCAGATTCATCAGTCTACCTATCTATTTAATCTATCTACTTATCTCTCTAGCTCTCCCATTCTCTATCTCTCTTTCCCATTTAACAATCTCTCAGCTTCTTATATCTCTCTCACCTTCTCCATCTGTCTCTTTCACTATCACTGCTCTATATCTACGCACCCTCTTTATATTTTTTACTCCATCTTCATCAACATCAACATGCATGTATTTATGTATGTATGCATATATATATATATGTATACATGTATGAATGTATGTATCCATGTATGTACGTATTCATTCAGGCATGTATATGCGTATATATGTATGTATGTATATATATATATATATATATATATATATATATATATATATATATATATATATATATATATATATATATATATGCGCTTCTAGTCTCCGTTTTTCCCTGCACGCCCCGTCAGATCTATGTGCCCAACATCCCTCTCCTTCACATGTAAACCCATTATTTCTCTATCCAAACGAACCCTAACCTTTCTCTCCCCACTCTCAATACGTCACTCATTCACTCTCCATCACCTAGACTCCTTCTCTTTCTCATTTGTTGTCAACCTACCACCACTCTCCGAACAATCTCTAAACTTTCTACCCTCTCATTTATTTCTTCGTTTATCTACAAATCCCTAGTCTCCTTCCTTTCCTCAATAATTACCCCGTACAAGCCCCCAAATTTCCTTCACCCTCTCATTTGTTCGTTCATTCATTCATACTTTCGCATTATTGTTCACTCCCGCGATCGTTTCATACACCACCATCTCTACCTCGTACGACAACCTAACCTTTCTCTCCCTTTCGCAATGTTTCCTTCATTTATTTACTATCTCCTAGTCTCCTCATTTTCATTTACTGTCAACACCGCTACCTCAACCCCGAACAACCCCTAAATCTTTCTGCCCTCTCACTGACTTTCTCATTGATCCAAAATCTCCTGGCCTCCTTACCTCCATCACTCGATACGTACACCTCTATCTCTACCCCTACAAACCGCTAACTACCCTTCCCCTTTCTGATATCCCCTCATTCATTCATACTTTCATATTCTCTTTTCCTCACTCATTCGTTACTTACACCACTATCGTACAACCCCTAACATCTCTCCCCTTCTCATTCATTCCCTCATTCAATCACACAATACCAGTCTCCTTAACCCCCTCATTCTCTACCTACATCTCTAAAACCATTAAGAATTCTCTCTTTCGCAGACAATCTCTCATTCATTCACACTCACATACTCTTCAGCCCTCTCCCTTTCGTTGCCTACATCCCTGTCTCTACCCCATCTCAAACCCTCTATAATATTCTTTACCCTCGAAACGTCAATGCTACATATACCGACATTGTCACTACACTCCATTCAATATGTTCAAACACTATAAATGAATTTTCTTCTATTCAACAAATTTCGCTGTGAAAAGCTTCTCAACTAATTCGCGTGTGATACAGCTATACACGAGAGTTCACAAACAATTTTTTAATTTATGCATCTTGCCTAGCAACTTCAATACAGTCTTACATACAACTTGCGAATGGAGAAGAAACACACGCATATACACAAACAAATACATCCGGTTTCACAAGCGCACGTATTGTATATGCATATATACACATTTACACAACAATTTCTGCGCATATAATTGTATGTATGAAAATACATGTGTGTGTGTGTGTGTATACATACATATAAATGTATGTATGTATGAAATTACATGTATATATGCATAGATATGTACATATCCATACATATATATCTATATGTATATATATGAATATGTGTGCGCGTCTCTATAAGTATGTGTGAGTGTGTGAGTGCGCGTGTGCGCGTGTATGTGTATAGTTATGTATCTGTATACATAGGATGCATACGACTAAACTAAAAACCTAAAGGTGTACGCCTACGCACAGACGCACATGAACAGATATATATTGTTACAGATAACTACTAAGGAACACATATATACACAAAAAAGGACGCACACAAACACACACACACACACGTGCACACGCACTTACACGTACACACACAAAATACAAAGCGGGCAAGTGAAAAGATATTCAACATAATTATATACACATACGCAGATATAACGAAGGTAATTTTTATATCATAACGTATGCGTTAGCTGTTCAATATATGCATGTGTACATACACATACAAACACACAAGCATATGTATAAATGTATATATATATATATATATATATATATAT
>NC_069007.1:15301778-15302438 GCF_001194135.2 Octopus bimaculoides
ATCATCATCATCATTATCATCATCATCATCATCATCGTCATCACCATCACCATCATCATCATCATCTTCGTCGTCATCATCATCATCATCATCATCATCATCATCATCATCATCATCATCATCATCATCATCGTCGTCGTAATCATCATCATCACCACTACCATTGTCGTCATTATATTCGCCGTCATATGTACATAAGTATAACAATAATAATAACAATAAGAACGATAATAAAAAAAAATTGTTTTTATTATTGTTGTTGTTGTTGTCATTATTATCATTGTTGTTGTAACTGTTGTTGTTGTTAAGAAAACAAAATCCATTATTATTACTGGTATTAGTCATCATTATATTATATAATTTGACTTCTCAGTGTGTGTCTGCTCGCACGTGTATCTACCAGCGTAGGAGTGGTTCTTCGTGTGTGTATGTGTGATAGTGTGTCTGTTTTGCCCTGAGTTTAGAAACACGAACTCATCAACGGCGTCCGAACACACACACTCCCACCCCACCGCCATCCCCGCTTCCTAATAGGAACTCAAGTGCTTGGAATTTCGAAGAGGATTTCACCAGTTGACAATGTCTAAACCTAGAAGCCGAAGGCATTTTTTCACTGTATATTGTATGCAAATGAATAGTTAATTGAAAATAACTAAAATT
>NC_069007.1:15303349-15304085 GCF_001194135.2 Octopus bimaculoides
TATATATACATATATTTTTCCTTATTTCTTTCTGTTAAAGTGCGTAGCTCGAATTGTTAAAGACTTACTCTTTTCCCGAGCGTAAAACTAATACATCCTTTTGCTGTTTACAGCACTTGTCCTCGTCTGTTGTTTTTTATTCGTAAATTCTCCTATCTATATATACAGAAGTACGCAGCCATACATATGTACAGTCATGCTTAAGTATAGACACATAGACACATACGTATGTATATTTATATGGATACATACATAATATATAAATATATGTGTGTGCATGTGTGTGTGTGTGTAGGGAGATGGATTTGAAGGGCTTAAATTCACACACACACATATACATACATACCTACATACATACATACCTACATACATACATACCTACATACATACATACAAGAATACAGACACATACATACATATATACATACAAACATGCAAGCATACAAACAGATACATATATGTATGTGTACGAAATAGATACCTGGACACATAGAGAGAGAGAATGATTGAAATAGACACATATACAGAAAGAGAGAGAGATAGGTGTGGGGAGAAAGAGATCTAACAATAAATACTTCAGTTTAGGAAAGAAAGAACATTCCGAAATCAGCGACGATATCAAGAATCACCACTTCATTATTGAGGCAAAATATTTGAAATCACAAAGGGAAACGAGTCACCTTTCTTCGCAACAACTTAAAATTTTGAGAAATCTCAAACGAACACGACAAAGCAG
>NC_069007.1:15304185-15304771 GCF_001194135.2 Octopus bimaculoides
ATATATATATATATATATATATATATATATATATACATACATGTTTGCAAGTATGATTGCATACTGGTCAACATGTATCTATAAATCTTTACTCATGAAGGTGAGTTTCTTAATCATTATGTAATCGGCTCACAATCGCAAAGTCGACTGTTCGATTCGCGGCGGGTCCTAATGTCATTGAACAAGACTCTTTATTACGTGTTGCTCCAGTCTATTCAGCTAGCAGTAATGAGTGTCCCAGTAATTCAAAGGGCCAGCTTCGTCACGTTCTGTGTCGATCTGAATTAGCCTAAGAACCTCGTTAAATGTAACTGTGTCTGTGTAGCGCTCTACCGCTTGCAGGTGAATTTCACGAGCAGACACTGTTGTTGATCGTATCAATTAGAACATTTTGTAATCGTAGGCCTATATATATTAATTTATTTGTTTCATTCAACTGACACAATGCTCGAGCACCAATTTCAGGGGTGTTAGTCGAAGAAATCGATCTCGGGATGTATTCTTTGTAAGCCTAGTCCTTACTCTATCGATCTCTTTTGCGTTTTGCGGAACAGTTAATTTATGGGGACGATGTAAACAGAGAGAG
>NC_069007.1:15306333-15307248 GCF_001194135.2 Octopus bimaculoides
TATATATATATATATATATATATATATATATATGCGCATCAACATATATAATGTTTAGATATATATATATGAACAGGAAAAACTATCCATGTATTGTAGAATAATCTGTCACCGACCAGCCATGAGAACCGAACTCACATCCCTGTCATTACGGATCAGGTGCTTTACCTTTAAACCATCTGGTGCTTTAACTTCAAGCCTAACTGTCCAGTGACGAATTGTCCTGTAATTTTAGGATTTATAAATCTAGGTTTATAAGACGTCAAACATTACATTCAACTTATCACGAAAGTACACAAACAAAGTTTGTTTCAGAAACGTTGAAATATATTGAAATATAGAGATAAGGAAATAATTTCTTCTCAAACTCAGATTAGGAAAGAATTCATTTTCAAAAGCTAGATTTATAAATCCTAAAATTGCAGAACAATCTGTTACTGGGCAGTTTAGCTTCAAGGTAAAGCACTTGACGCATAATCATAGAGAGGTGAGTTCGAGTCTCATGGCTGGCCACTGACAGCTTTTTTGAAATATATGGATAGATTATCCTGTTCATGCTATTATAATAACATTATCCTTCGTTTGAGAATAGATTATTTCCTGATATTTATCTTTCAATACATCACAGCGCTTCTAAAGCAAACTTTGTATATTTTTATCGTAAGCTGACTATATATATATATATATAACTAAATGTAGAAAATACAGGATGAAACAAATGTATTCAGTTAGACGTACACAATAAATATATACCAAGTTAACGCACAGTGAAATTTTAAGTAAGAGAAGACAGAACATTTCAAGCGCTTCGTCGGAAGGACGAAAATGAACAGGGACGAGGCGGCAACCCGGAGAAAAGCACGCCTGTCTGTGAGTGGCCAATGTGTGTATATATATATATATATATATATATAT
>NC_069007.1:15307582-15308901 GCF_001194135.2 Octopus bimaculoides
ATATATATATATATATATATATATATATATATATATACATATATATATTCTTTCACTTGTTTGAGTCATTTGACTGAGGCCATGCTGGAGTACCGCTCTGAAGGGTTTCAGTCGAAGAAATCGATCCCAGGAAATATTTTTTCTAAGCTTAGTACTTATTACATCGTACCCTTTCGCCTAACCGCTATGTTATAGGGACGTAAGCACACCAGTTTCGGTTGTCAAACGATGGTGGTGGGTAGACATACATACTAACAAAGACACACACGCATAAATACATAAATACATATATACATATACGATGGGCTTCTTTCTGTTTCCATCTACCAAATCAACTCAGGAGGCTTTGATCAACCCGAGGATTTACTAGCGACAGTTGCCCAATGTGCCACACAGTGGGACTGAACCCCGAAACATGTGATTTAGAAGCAAGCTTCTTACCACGCAGCTACGACTGCACCTATATATACTTATATATGAACGAATGTTATGCTGCATATGACTGTGTGTCTGCTGTGTTATGATTTACTGAGTTTTACCGCCATGGCTTTTAGTCAGTGCCATGATGTCACACAGCGCTAAACCCACGTAAACAAACAATTAAACATGCACACACACACACACACAAATATACTCACACATACACTCACACACACGCATCAACAGTCACGTACGCATATAAATGCCCAAACACACTACATCATAAATACTCAAGTATTTGCTTCAATACGTCCGTCACTCAAAGAGGACCTCTTATTGACAACGACTGAAGACTTATTCGGTGATTGAGAGACAAGATTTAATGATGTTACAGTCTAATATACACCCCATTCTACATACACCCCTGTTCGTGCATATACAACTATGCATACATAAATACATTCATCCATAAATACACCGTATGTGTGTGGATGTGTGTGTGTGCGTCTCTCTCTCAATATATATATATATATATATATATATATATATATATATATATATTCATATATATGTACGTTAGTTCAAGTAAGGATACATGAATAATGAAATTCTATATGTGTGTATAGTGCGTGAGTGTGTGACTTTCTGTTGATGTATGTGTATGTGTGTATGTATGTATATGTATGTCTGTGAGCGCATTCATGTGTATGTGTGCGTTCTGTACAATGCTTGAGAGTAATAATTTAGAAAAGCGAGATTGCCTCTATAAATACTAATTAGAAAAAATCACTCGTTTGTGATGATTGTTCAAACCAGCAGTACTAATTAATTCTGAAACTTGATGTAACTCTACACACGTATGTATATGGGCATATATACATATGTACATATATATATAT
>NC_069007.1:15309760-15312829 GCF_001194135.2 Octopus bimaculoides
ATATATATATATGTATATATATATACATATATATATTTGCAACTTCCTTTATCAGATTTCCTGACAGTCTATCACGAACATTCCAGTCTTTGCTATGACTTCAAAATGCATCCGCTGGTCGGACTTTTGTTTGGGGAGCCATTATTTTTGGGCACATAGAATGATTTCTTAACACTTTTTGTTCCCAGGTCTATTCTGACCCGGAGTAGTAGCATCCACCAAAGTCCCAGCTATCGGTTACGTAGAATGTCACGGAATTGCCCCCAGAACATGGTTTTTCACTGATACCACATAAGACCTTGGACAGATAAGGACCTTCTGCCCTTTAGTTGTTAATCTAAGAGAAGACAATTCAGTACACATCCTGCCTCTTATACTTGTTCACCGAACCAATGCAAATCTCAAGGACGAAAGAGCGGGACTGTCTCAGCACCAAACATATTCCCTATAAAAGCATTCGTCACGCGGGTCCATCATCAAACCAAGACACCAGCACTAACACCACCATCAGAATATTCTTCAGAAGAAAGAGTGGTGATTGAGTCGAAGACTGTGTTGTGCATCTATCTCAGAGAATGTAACTCCTTAGAAATTCTACATCCTTATAACTGCTGGGCTCATGGAATATGTTGCGCCAAACCAAGAAAGAAAATAGGAATGGATCTCCACAAGTCATGCCCTGTATAATAATATTCACATGCAGGTTGATTTGCAAACCAAGATATTGGCACCAACACCAAAACCAACACCATCACATTTTGTATCATAAATCCGGTGTTGGCAGGAAAAAAAAGTGACGGTAATAGGCAGAGCATTCTAAAGAGAATCTACGCAACATGAAACCAATGGCAGTGCGACGTTTCTTTTGTGGTTTAGTTTATATGAGTGTATATATATACTTATACACATACGCACACACACACACACACATACACACACACACACATGCACAGATATAACGATATTTGCTCAGATTGAAAGATCGAAACGAAAAACTATATTTTATACATACATAAATACATATATCAAGGCATTTTGATTTTACAACATTTTAATAACAACAAAAATAGCGATTATGAAAGAGATGGGACGTCTGACTGTAATCCAAATTCGCACAAATTTGTACAGCGGATGGTTACACCACATGTATATTAACAGTTCTGCGTTAGCCGTTATGCATAGTAATTCTCTAGAGCTGATGGTGGCAATTTCATAAGAAATTATCCTATATTCTATCAAGTTGTTTTGTTGGTTGCAAGTCACTTAATGTGTGACGTCACCAGTGTTTCTGTCTGTTGCACATCAAAAATACAAACATGTCGGTGTTAGCTTTAACTTTTGTTCGTCATTTTGTGAGGGTGTTTTAAGCGTTAAGAATATCAGATTTTACAGTCAAACAATAATTGAATGATTTTGGAATATTAAGATATTAATCTGCTATTTTCTTTGTAGACGAGGCAATATGGGTGGATTCACTCTTATTTTTCTTTCCAAGAATGTACTTAAAGAGCGATTTAATGTTTCCTTTGTGACAGATTTTCGGGTATAATTGGTTCTTAAGTAAATACCCTGATAAACCGAACTAAGTCATTTTTCCTCATTATCTTCAGAAATCAAATCAGCGTCCGCATTATTATGGCTGTCTTTCCTTTCGTTCGTATCAATTTTGATAAAACATCGTGTGTTTAGGTAATGAAATGATATTTCGTATACAATCTGCTGTGGTGGTAGATTTTTAACTGCTTGTTATAGGAAAAGAAAGAACGGGAGATCGATCACGTAGAACACGAATTCCAACACGAACGTTAGCAATACTACGTATAGAATACTTTATGAACCCTCGACGTCGTACGCGACGGAGTGCCAACAATGTTCAGAATAACAGAAATAGTAGCTAAACTACCCTCAGATCACATATCAATCTTTTAAATAAGATACCAAATGTTACATTTCAGAGTTCGTACATACAATCTGTCTCAAAGAAGAAAAAGCCTAGAGCGCCACGGCTGGAAATCCTTTAGGCAAGGATCTTCTTGTACGATTCCATGTGGGTGATCCGGGTGATCTGTAATCACTATGTAGATAACACGAATAGTGTTAAATTGCTTTCATAAAAATCGAGGCTAAAAGCAGTATGAAATCCATCCTTGTTGGCAACATAGCTATTTACACAGCGCACATTAAACACCATTTCCAAAACCATTTTTGCTATATCTCTATTAAAATTCGCTGCCTTTGTTTTATTCACTTTTAGAAATATTAAAGAATTTATTCAAATAACTTTGTGGTTATTAAGCTGGTGTTTGGCACATAAATTAAAATGAAATTTCGATGAAAAGTTTTAACTAAGATTTACTTTATCTTTTTGTTAGCATATTTCTTTTGAAATTCACTGCTTTTGTTTCAAGCAAATAATTCTGAAAGTAATGAAGAATTTACAAAAATGTTTTTTTCTCATTAACAAGGTGTTTGCAAGAACGTTGAATTAACATGGAATTCTGATGGAGAAAGTCAATTTAGATCACGTGAAGGTAGTCAATGTGTATTATAAGACAAGGGGCTGTCTCAGGAAGGCTCATATCAACGGAGATGAAGCGCTCCATTATTGGAGACGCAAAGTTGGGACTAGACGAGCCCGAATCTATATTCTTTTATTCTTTAGTTGCTTCGGTCATTTGAGAGCAGCCATGCTGGAGCAACGCCTTGAAGGGTTTACGTCGAACAAATAATCCCGAGGACTTGCTTATTAATGTTAGTACTTGTTTTATCGGACTCTTCGACGCACCGCCAATTTACAGGGACGTAAACATACCAACATCGGTTGTCAAGCTGTGATGGGGAACAAGCACACACACACACACACACACACCTACGACAATCGTCTTTCAGTTTCCGCCTACCAAGTTTGGTCGGTCCAAGGCTATAGTAGAAGACGGCTGCCCAAGGTGCCACGCAGTGGGACTGAACCTGGAACCATGTCGTTATGAAGATAGCTCCATACCTGAGCGGGGAACGATGTCTTTAGAACCTCTATACATGTTAAGGCCAAGCTGCTTTTCTCACCCTGTT
>NC_069007.1:15313100-15314417 GCF_001194135.2 Octopus bimaculoides
GTGAAATTAACGTTCAAGTGGCTGAGCACTCCACAGACACGTGTACCCTTAACGTAGTTCTCGGGAATATTCAGCGTGACAGTGTGACAAGGCTGACCCCTTTGAATTACAGGCACAACAGAAACAGGAAGTAAGAGTGAGAGAAAGTTGTGGTGAAAGAGTACAGCAGGGTTCGCCACCGTCTCCTGCTGGAGCCTCGTGGTGCTTTTAGGTGTTTTCGCTCAATAAATCCTCACAACGCCCGGTCTGGGAATCGAAACCGCGATCCTATGACCGCGAGTCCGCTGCCCTAACCACTGGGCCATTGCGCCTCCACTCTCACCCTGTATCTCTCTCTGTCTCTCTTTTAATTTACACAAACACAAATTGCAATCTGTCCCTCTCCACCTTTCCTTTCCTAACAACCAGCGTAGGAACAGGTTGGCGAATGAGATACACTGAACAAATCGAAAATAAAGTTACTTACTTGTGTACGCGCGGAGGTTGTTTAAATTGAATTTCAGCACCGAAAGAAGAAATTCAAACAATTAAATTACAAGTGAATAAATCCCGTTCAAAATTAACGTGCAGAACGGGAACCAAGGGTCGGGCAGGTATTTCATATTATTGATATTACCTAGATATATAGCCTACTTTGTTCAGTTTAAAAGACGATGGTTACGAAAATCGCGGGGGAGTTTGATAGAAATTTACCTCCTAGCGAACGAAATAAAATCGATACAATTCAAAATTGCACTCACCTTATTCTGTATTAAACGTGATCGACTGGATTCAGATACATAATATATATTATTTATATTATTTAGAAATATATCTTCTTATAATGATATGTATGCATGTACGTATATCTGAATGTGCGCGTGTCTTTTCGTCTGTTTGAATGTATGCGTTATATATAATTGCAACGGTAAGCAAGGATATCAAAAGAACGCTACTGATTCCTCGGTTCCCGTTCTGCGTTTCATCTTCTCTTGATGGAGGAAGGAATACCTTTTTTTTTTTTTAACGGATGCTTTAATTTCTTTTGTAGAAAGTTGGTGTGTGCTTTAAGAAGAAAATGTAATAGATGTACGAATTCTTACAGAACACTTTACTGTGATATATACATAGATGTATATATGTGAGTGTATGTATATATATATATATATATATATATATATATACATATATACATACACATACACACACACATATATATATACATATAAACATATGCACATGTACATATACAGACATACAAACGCATAACAATAAACATACATATACATTTGTGTGTGTTCACACACACACACACACACACACACACACACGCACGTA
>NC_069007.1:15314533-15319038 GCF_001194135.2 Octopus bimaculoides
TGTGTGTGTGTGTGTGTGTGTGTGTGTGTGTGTGTGTGTGTGTGTGTGTGTGTGTGTGTGTGTGTGTGTGTGTTTATAATATATGTATATGTATGTAGTTCTGTATCGATTTCTGTATAAATGAGACATAATGCTGTACTATATTATGATGTTTTGTTGATTAAGATGAATGGAAATCTATTTCATGTGCAAAATCATGAAACTTTGAAGAAGCCTTGTTTGATCTAAGACAGAGAACTGAAAGCTGAGTGGTGAGTTCAGCCAGTGAATAATGCATAATGAATACTGAATATTGAATAATGACTTTCGAGTGATAAAATTACAATAGTAACATGTGCGCGTTCACATTGGATGTGGTAGTCAACAAAACATAGATTTTTAGTTATTTTGAGGATTGTGTGTACACATTCTACTTGTCTTTTTCAGTTAAAGAATGTTGGTCAGGTATAGATGTCTATCTCTTTGTATCGCTTCCTTATCAGTTCACTCTAATCATTTCCCCTATGGTCTCATCCGTTCTTCTTTATAAAATGTGCTGTTTTATATCACATACACACTAGCAAAATACTTAGTGCGTCAAATACATTTAGTAATTATACATTTTATCGTTGAATAAAATGTATTATTCTTTGGTTAATGGAAACTTACATGTCAATTGTTTCATTTAATGATAATGTTTTGCACACAATAAGGCGCTGAGATGGTAGAATCGTTACGCCGTCGGGAAAAAATAATTTGTGGAAGTTCTTCCAACTCTGCGTTTTGAGTTCAAATGCTGCCGACGTCGAGTTTGCCTTTTATTCAATCCGGGTCGCGAAAATAAGTATGAATTGAGCACTGGGGTTTATCTAATCGACTCAATCCCTCCCTTAAAATTGCTGGCCTTGCGTCGAAATTTGAAATTAATATTTTACATACATTTACAATTCATAGTGTTCAACCTTTCATTACACCATGGCCCCCAAATATTTTCTCCACTGAAGTGGGTAAATAATTATGCTTAAACAGGCGCAGAATTGGTTGTATGGTAAGTAGCTTGCTTCCCAACCACATGGTTCCTAATTCAGTCCCACTCCGTGGCACTTTGGGCAGGTATTTTCTACTATATCCTCGGGCCGACCAAAGCCTTGTTAGTGGATTTGGCAGACGGAAACTGAAAGAAGCCCTCGTAAATGCATGTATGTATATATTTATGTGTGTCTCTTTGTATCTGTATTTGCACCCCCACCATCACTTGACAACTGATGTTGGTGTGCTTACGTCCTCTAACTTAGCGGTTCGAAAAAGAAACCGAGAGAATAAGTGCTAGGCTTACAATGAATATGTCCTGGAGTTGATTTGTTCGACTAAAAGCCTTTAAGGCGATGCTCCAGCATAGCCGCAGTCAAATAAATTAAACGAGTAAAAGAATCAAAGAAGAAAATAATATATGTATAAGCCTCAACCGATAGTTGACGATATTGTGTGCTGCAGATTACAACACTAGATTTGCAGTTAATCTGGTGATTAGCTGTACATGTTCTGAAAGGAGGACATTAGTATGTAAGTGACTTCATCGACCTGTCTGTTTTTTCGAGGCATATTGATTTTAGTAGCATTATGTACTTTAAGACGAGTGAGTCGAGACAATCGTTAGCACGCCGAGTAAAATGCTTAGAAGTATTTTTTTCCTTTTATACGTTCTGAGTTCAAATTGTGCAGATGTCGGTCTTACCTCTCGTTCTTTCAAGGTCGATAACATTAGTACCTGTTGACTACTGGGGTCGATGTAATTGACTTACATTTGCTCCCGAAATTGCTGGCCTTGTGCAAACATTATTAGGTCGTCAAGTATGAAATTCGCAGAAAATAAAATAATGTTTGCTAGTGTTTTATAAATACAAGGAATAGCTTTAATCAGAATAGCTTCTAATGAAGTCGGTGGATTATAGGTTATCTCATGTGACCCAGCAGGAATAAGCCGTTTGTCATGATTCATAATAGTATCACTGGTAGAACATCTTCCTGGTGCAGAGTATTCCTTAATTATTTCAACAGCCTCTTTAAAACTTTGACATATGGATTATAACAAATGCAGTGCTCTCTGCAAATCTAGCAGGATGTTCTCATTAAGGTCGTTGTCAGTTCCTCTGAATGACAACCTTTTTCTAATCTCAGTTTCAGCGTCAACGAAATATAGCTGAACCTAGACTGGCTTCCTATTTATTGCTGGTAGGAGACTTCCTATGCGGTGGTACAACATTCCTGGAATCTTGAAAGTAGGCATAAAAGTGCTACCACCCTGTGATCCAACTGGTGGATATCCAGTCAAGTGAAGCCATAGCCAGTAAATTATTGTAGTCGTGAATTTTGTTCAGGAACATTAGACCGCATAGTTTAACATCATAGTACCTAGCTACTAATTCTCGGGGCTTTCTTTTAATCTGCGGAACTTTGTCATTGCTAGTGTTTCCTTTGCCACAGCAGAGGGTAGTTTTCTCATGACTCCAAAGGTAAGCTTAGCATCAGGTCATGTTCTGTTACAAACGTTTGTACAGTAGTGCAACATAATGCTTCGGTCTCGCTCTTTCTCATGAAAATCTGCCACATCAACTTCCATAGCCATTCTCTAAGTGTCAGCTCTTTGCTGGCCAAGTGTCGATTGCTATCGTGCCTGGTTGTTTCATTGCCGCTGCTGCATTTGTAGCACCGTCGTGTTTTCCTTAGAGTCCTGTTTCCTCAGCCGATCAATATTTGTCCGTACTTCTGTTTCTTGTGGTGTTACTATTGCATGGTTTTTCTGTGTTCTCAGCCGATTCACATTCCTCTGTGCTTCTCTTTTTCCTAGTCTTTCCATTGCGCGGGTTTGCTGTGTTCTCATCCGATTCGCATTTCTTCATGCTTCTGAATCTCCTGGTCTTTCCATTGCACGGGCTTCTTGTCTCCTCAGCCAATCTGCATTTCACCGTGGCTCTGTTTCTTCTGGTGTTTCCATTGCACATGTTTCTTTCATTCTCCTTCGCTTTATTTCGAGACACTGAGAAGAGCTAGGTCCTTGTCTGATTTTTTCAATTAGCGTCTGTTGTCTTTGCTCAGCGATTTTTGTGAACGGCAATTTTTTTCGGGATAGGCTGTTGCCCTTTCTTTTTCTTGGCATAGTGTACTGATGAAAGCGTGAATATTTATGACAATTATACAGTGAAAGTTTTGAGTCGATTCAGCTAGTATTTGAGCGAATTTCTCTGAACGGAAAGTTTTCAGGGTATTAATTGTCAATATTTCCCTTGGGTATTTATTTACAATTGCACCATTCTCGCTAAACACTATTTTAAACTGCGCTTTTTATGTCGTTGAATTGCTCTAAATGAATTTGTCCATAAAAATGTCGGAAATTTAGTATTTTTCAAACTAATAATACAATTAGTCGATCCCATTTTCATGTAGTCGAATGCGCTAAGTTTCCGAAATTTTCATATTTTTTTACGTCTGCTCTTTCAGAATTCCCCGCATGCGTGAAACATCAAACGAAAGTACATTCAATAACATATTCATACACGGAACGACGTAAACAAGCATAACAATAGCTCCGACGGCCGGCGACATGAAAATAGGTCCTACAAATGTTATTAATGTCTTAAAAAATACTATATTTCTAACATTTTTATGGTCAAATTCGTTTAGAGCAATTCAATAGCATAAAAATCGCACTTTAAGATAGTGCTTATCGAATTTGGTGCAATTGTAATTTTCACAGAAGACTAACAGCGTTTTTATGTTATTTTTTCTGCAAAATGGCAGCGATAGAGAGATTTGGAAGAATGCAGCCGATAAAGAGAGAATGAAGTAAGTGAAGTAGTAAATACGTGTGTGTGTGTGTGTGTGTTAGTGAGAGAGAGAGAGAGAGTTATGAGAGAATGAATTCAATACGTTATATATATGTGGGAGAGAAGCATCAAAATGACACCGAAGGAGTGCAAACGGTTAAGAGTGAGTGAGTTAACAGAAATAGTAACTATGTAGGAGGGAGATAGAAGTAGTTGTGAGAGGTAACACTGTATGCAATTCTGAGATATGTATATATGTATACCTGCAAAATGAGAGAAGGCAGAAGGTGCATGTGAACATACTCCTTTACTTATTTCAGTCATTTGGCTGCGGTCATGCAAGAGCACCGCTTTTAGTCGAAGAAATCGACACCAGGACTTTCAAAGTCTAGTACTTATCCTATAGATCAATTTTGGCGAAGCGCTCGGTTACAGGGACATAAACACACCAATATCGGCTGTGAAACGATGCTGAGAGGACAAACACAGATACACAAACAGACACATATACATATTTTTATTATTTTTTTTTTTTTTTACTTGTTTCAGTCTTTTGACTGCGGCCATGCTGGAGCACCGCCTTTAGTCGAAGAAATCGACCCCAGGACTTATTCTTTGGAAGCCTAGTACTTATTCTATCGTTCTCTTTTGCCGAACCGCTAAGTTACGGGGACATAAACATACCAGCATCGGTTGTCAAGC
>NC_069007.1:15319048-15320693 GCF_001194135.2 Octopus bimaculoides
ATATACGACGGGCTTCTTTCAGTTTCCGTCTACCAAATCCACTCACAAGGCTTTGGTCGGCCCGAGGCTATAGTAGAAGGCACTTGCCCAAGATGCCACGCAGTGGGACTGAACCCGGGACCATGTGGCTGGTAAGCAAGCTACTTACCACACAGCCACTCCTACGCCTATATATATATATACGACGGGCTTCTTTCAGTTTCCATCTACCAAATCCACTCACATGGTTCTGGTCGGTACGTGACAATAGTAGAAGTCACTTGCCCAAAGTGCCACGCAATGGGACTGAACCCGGATCCATGCGGCTGGAAAGCAATCGTCATATCACACAGCAACCCCTGTGCTTGTACACATATTTTATAATCATAGTCAAACTGTTGCATTTAATATTTCTAATTTGTTTATCCGCATAATTGAATCTCTCTATTTATTTATACGTATTATAATGTTGACAAAAGATTCTCTGGAACCCCCATGGATGTAAAGACCAGATGCTAAGTGTAGGAAGCATTTCCAGCAAAACTTTTTTCTGCACGATCTAGTCTATCATGACGAACACGTCAACCACCACACGAAGAACAGCATGAACACAAGGAAACCAACACTAATAACAACAACGAAGACCTCCACCACCACAACAAGAGCAGCAACAACAAAGGCTATAAATGCGAAGTGGTCAAAGACAGGATGTTCATCGATGATTGGAGTTCAAGGAGCTAGAAGCATTAAAAGATGATGTCAATGGAAATAGTTACACGCTAGCAGCTCAGTCAATTATTTTAAACACTGATTTTCCTCTTGCTACATAACCGCCCACACGCTATGCCCTTCCATTCTCTAATATGATTCATCGAACTTGTGAGAATCTAATTGCAGTTTTAATAATATTTTTTTGTTAATTTTTATTTTATATGAGTTAATTAGAAAAATAATTATTATTAAAAATTATGCCAGGATTTTCCTTCAAGAAATTGCCTGGGAAAATTTTAATTTCTTTTTTTTTTGTTTTATTTGAGAATCCCTTAAAAATACTTGAATTCACAAAGGATGTAAAGTGAAATTGTCACCTTTCATGACGAGGATTATTAGCGAGAATAAAGGTAAGGGTCCTTAGGATAATTGTTTTATTTTCCTTTTGTTTTTTTTAATTATTTATTTATTTTTTTTATTTGAAACTAGGGATCGCTCACATTAAATGTCAAGTTAATGAAGAAACAAGAGAAAGGTTGAGTGAGCGCGATGAGGAGAGATGGAAGATAGATTGGCAGAATGAGGAGGCGGGACAGAGAAGAGCGGATGTGGGTTAGAGAGGTAGGAAACAGAGTGGGAGAAAGAAGAGAATGAGAGACGAGGAGATGAAGAGAAAGAGAGAGGATGTGATACAGGTAGAAAGAGAGAGATAAAATGACAAGGAGGGATAAAAGGAGGAAGTGGGTAGGAAATTAGTTGGAGTGGGAGAGAGAGGGGGGGGAAAGTGGATAAGAAAAGAGAAACCAAAGGTGAGTGGTAGAGAGGGTAAGAGGAATTGAGGAAGACAAAGTCTTGCTCTCTATCTGCCTATGTCTCTATCAAATGATAAATATGTGTGTGTGTGTGTGTGTGTGCAAGCATGCAAATATATACATAAACACACACATGTATATAT
>NC_069007.1:15324390-15325076 GCF_001194135.2 Octopus bimaculoides
TATATATATATATATATATGTATATATATAGACACAGATATGGATGAGTATTTGTTTATGAAAGCATGTGTGTGTGTGTAAAACTAGAATCGCATATAAAAGTATACTGGGATATATATATGGTTTACGCACATATGTTTACATGCATCATAACATATATGCAATGGTATACACATACATATACATACATACACATATATACTTGCACAAGTATATATATATATATATATATATATATATATATATATGCATGGAGATGTTATTACAAAAGGTCAGGATAAATAATGTGATGTCAATTAAGGTGTACGAATGTATGAATATATAATTATATGCATTAGATATAGTGTGTATATATAACGGACATATATAACGTACCCCCAGACACCTCTTTCGATGTCTCCACAATACTCTATCTGTATCTCTTATTGCACATACAGACATAGACACACACACACGTAGGCACGCTCATAGACTTAGACCCTTACACGTATAGGTACCTATACAAATACATATATATAAATCAAGGCTAATGCACACTTTTATGCGCACCAGTAATTAGCTGGAATTCTATGGCCCTCACACGGACACACACACAAACGCATATATATATATATGCGTTTGTGTGTGTGTCTATGTATGAGTAAATGGACAGCATATATATATATATATATATATATATATATATA
>NC_069007.1:15325468-15330394 GCF_001194135.2 Octopus bimaculoides
AGAGAGAGAGAGAGAGAGAGAGAGAGAGAGAGAGAGAGAGAGAGAGGGTGAGAGAGAGAGAGTGAGTGAGTCTAGCAGAGAGGAAAGAGAAATTGAAGGCAAATGAGAGACATCAGCGCCAAGAGAAAGCCTGAATGCTAACCTTTAGTTCCTACACGTAAAACAGTTCATTGACGAGGGCAGATATGTAGTAACAACAAAACTACGATTTAATTTTCCTTGGCTACTTTAGTTAAGCGAAAATGGAAATTGATGGTGTCTGTCTTCAGAAAACATTGACACATGCGCACTCTCGTACGGATGATACGGATATATGTGCGTACAGAGAAATACGTATGCATTCAATTGTACGCGAATACTGACATAGAAATTATGTGTGATATCTGATACGAACGCATACATATCTATACACAGACACTCTCACGCTCAAACACATATAGATATTCCTCCATATACGTGTGTGCGTGTGTGTGTGTGTGTGTGTGTGTGTGTGTTTGTACGTCTGTTTCTGATCATGTGTATTTATGTATACTTATGGATATAGATATATATACATATGTAGAAAGATATATTTATATATGTATATACATATATATATACACATATGTATATATGTGTATATGTACATATGTACTCTCAGGTATGTGGGTATAAAGAGCTACACACTAGCATAGATACACACGCAGATATATGCCTGCACGGACTTATATAATATACAGCAATATACACATGTTTCGAAATTATTAAACAAAAGTGATTTCGTTTCAGTCCCACCTAAAACTGCATAACGTTTCATAACACAGATAAAGAGAGAGAGAGAGCGAAGGAGGAAGGGTGGTTAGTGTGTGTGTGTGTGTGTGTGTGTGTGTAGATTTCTCCATTTGTAATTATTGATTAAATATTCGTACCTTATAAAACGTCTTGCTTTCATAACACATGATACTTTACGTGTATGTCAGAACATCTATATTTCATTTGTTAGCTGAATTGTAACACGTAAAGAATCGTTACTGTTTCTAGAATCTGGTATTTTCAAGTAAAATACATAGATAAACACGTACAGTGGATGACTGCTATTCAACTCATCCATTTGATACGCAACGCTTGCGAACGTGGAAATGATGTTGCAGTAAGCAATTTCAATATCCTATGCAATATTTGGTCATTTTACTTCTAACAATTGCCCATATTATTGAAACATCGAGCATTGCTACGCTTGCATTTTGCTGATTTTACTTTAAGGATCGGTGAATAAAGTGCTCCAATTCTTCATTTCTACAGTTGTGGGCTAAAGTTTGTAGTTATGCTATGCCTACACTTCTCAGGATCCCGTTGATGTCTTTGTATTAGTGAATTAACATCTGTGTTGGAGAACATAATGTTTAGTTTTGTTTGACAAAACTTTAGCTGACATACATGACTGGAGACCATCTGAATACTGGAAACGAATTATAAGGATGATGATGATTCATGTCGGGTATCAAAAGTCTGACATTAATGACTGCTGCTCAATGCTTTGTGAACACTTCAGACGCTGTAAGATGTGATATGGATATCGTGCATAATGAAAACTAACTGTAACGGTCCGCGCCTGTGTCTCCGTTGAGGATGACATCACGATGCCCAACCTCTCAGAACGGGACATTACACTCAGTTCAGAAGCCTATGTGAAGCTGCTCAAAACCGTGGCCAAACTCTGGCTGGAGAGGGTGGCTGTTAGTTGCAGCAGGATTCGGCTCCTAGTTATATGTGAGGAAAGACACAGAAGTGGTTATCGGAAAAATTTTACTACTTCAGTAGCCCTAGTTTTTCGGCCTCCTAATTCGTCCCAATTATAAGCCAATGGATTACGATGTACTGGGGCATAGAGGGGAAAGATACAAACTGATCTATCAGCAATACCAACACCGAACAGGTGGCTAAAGTCAAGAATACTGCAATGAGGAGCAAACCCGATTGGTCTGAATGTCGATCTGCATTCGTGTTTTATCAGAACTCAGCAATGTCTCTCTTCAAATACACACAACTGCGCAAAATCAGTAGCTGAGACGTATTTATAAAAAAACATAAACACTATTATTGCCAAGCATAACAAAATTAGTGTAATGGAATAAGGTTAACCACCAAGCATTAATACACTGAATATCAATAAATTATGGGTTATGAATACAGTTATATAAAACTGTGAGTCATATTGATATGCTTAATAAACAGATATTTAATTTCGCCATGAAAGTAAGCTGTGTTTATACAGAAAAATATATTTATGTACATTAATATACTACGATGCACAGAATTTTAAGTGAATAAATTTGGTAGATTCGACTTAAGATCAAATCGACTAGACTTGCTTTTGTCTGTCATTAACGTTTCAACGGAAATAAGCAACCTTTGTGATCATAAAACTGCCCCAACTTTTCAAAATCAATCTTAGGGAGTGCAGGAATTCTCCGTACACGGAAACGAACTGTCTGGTTGTGCATGAAAATCGCGTAATTTTAACGGAAATACTTTGGTATAATATTTTGGCACAACGGCAGCAATTCTGAGGGAGGAGATAAATGGATTACATCACCACAAGTGCTCCACCAGTTCTTATTTTATCGACTCCGAAAAAATGAACGTCAAAGTCGACCTCACCGGAATTTGAACTCAGAAGGTTAAGATGGATGAAGTGCTGCTGAGCTTTCATCCCGGCGTGTTAACGATTCTGCGAGCTGCCCGCCCTAAAGACTTAGGTACATTGAGATGAGAACCAAACCGACTTGCTTAGGTTTCGTGCTGTATTAATGTCTCATCAGAAATCATCATCTGCTGCGTTGAAAACTACCCAAGAGCCGATTGTCACTTACTGAAAAAACTAAAAGGTCACGTACACAGAAATATCTTACAAACTGTCTCGTTGTGTAGTCAGAACACACAGTGTTATGCAATATTGACTATCGGGGATTAGAATGACGGCCAAGCCGACTAGCTTTAGTTTCGTCACGCATTAAATTCTCGTCAGGAATCTACAAACTCTGCGCTGAAGAACTACACAGTTACGCAAAATCAGTCGATGAGACGCATTTATAAAAATATAAACAACATTTTTACAAAGGCATAACAAAATTAGCGTAATGGAACAAGGTTAACGATCGGGCATTAATGAGCACGATATCAATCAACGATGAGATATGAATACATTTATATAACACGGGGAGCTATATTGATATGTTTAATAAACAGAGATTTAATTTCGCTGTGAAAGCAAGCCCCTGTGTTTATACATCACAATATATTCATTTATGTACATTAATATATTCTGCTGCATTGCCATTCAAGAATTTAGATAATCTCTTTACAGATTCATCCAAATAATTACCATTATTTGTATGAATGTTTCTGTCTGCTGAGTCCATAATGTGTATACACGAAGAATCCACTAATATCGATAAGAGGGATTGTTCTCCGCTTAATATAGTCATAATATACGGCTCCTACATAAGCAATCTGCATGTTATGTATATACGTATATATGTATATACAGAGCGAAGAGGCGCTAATTCGATGCCGCAATGAATAAATGTAAATCTGAAACCATTCATTATACAATATGTTATACATACATATAAATACATATAAATACATATATATATATATATGTGTGTGTGTGTGTGTGTGTGTGTGTGTGAATGAATATGGATACAGATATATATACATATATACATATAAATACACACACACACACATATATATTTGTATAAATAAATATGCATATATATGTATATTACACGTATTTGTATATATGTATGTATATATATATATATATATATATATATTCACATACATGTCTATCACATTATTATTCGCATCGTGCTCAACATCCGGTGGCCTGTAGACAATCAGGGCGACATTAGTGTGTCGCATTACGAAGATCCTAGAATAAGTGTTTGTCCATCTACATAAGGAGTCGAATTCATGACCTTAAGATTTTCTCTCTCTATAGTCAGTCAACTCCTCCAAACGCTTTTACAGATACATAAGCACATATATGCATACAAGCATGCGTTTATGCATACACACATGTACACATACATACATATACATACATGCGTAAATATATATATACATACATGTATATTTCAAATAGAAACAAAGTACGGTTGAGTATGCGACAGCGTTCTTTTATATCAAGAGAATGCAGATTGTAGATATTACTTAAATAGTTGTATAATTGCAAATTATTACTCATAGCAACCTCAATTAACATAAAGGCATACTTAAATAACTAGTGAACATCAGATTGCTAGTGGAAGGTAATTAGAGGGATCGAAGTTATCCAGTTACCTACATAGATTTATTCATAAGTCCAAGGGCATTGTTTCCCACGAAAAAGAACAAACACATTGAGATAGTTATATTGCAACTGAAAATATAGATTTCATGTCCACGATCAACACCTATAGTTAAAGAACGTCCGTTTAAATTTTCTTTGCAAAGATTTTTTTCAAAGTTCGTACCAGCAGACAGAAACAAAATACATTCGTTAACAGATATACAGTGTACTGTTACAAATATCTATCTATCTATCTATCTGTCTCTGTCTCTCTCACTCTTTATATATATATATATATATGTGGGCATCGGTACCATTTTCCTCTTTCTCCGTTCTTCCATTCTCCGAACTTTCCATCTTTCCGACGAAGGGGTACGCCCGAAACGTCATACACTCTCTCTTTCCTTTCCTGAGCGTCCAATAATACTATCCATATCACGTCCTCACTTTGTTTTTTTGTTATTGTTTTTTTGAACTATATATATATATATATATATATATATGATGGACTCACCCGTCGTTGGACGACGTTCGACAATTTCTTAGCGAATAGCCACGCAGACGATGTTCTGACAGTGGTCATATGTTTGTGTAGACATAAGCTCACT
>NC_069007.1:15331395-15331823 GCF_001194135.2 Octopus bimaculoides
TACACACACACACACACACACACACACACACACACACACACACACTCACATAATACATTGAATCAAAGAGTTTTGTTACAGTGACATATACATCATATACAGAGAGAGATGTTTGTCTAAGATGAAAGCAAAAAGATAGTTATATAGGCAGATAGAGAGAAGATAAAAACATATAAAGTGATATAGTTTGAGAGTAGAAGAGACGTACATATATATAAATATATTTATGTCTATCTATCTATCTATCTATCTATCTATCTATCTATCTATCTATCTATCTATCTATCTGTCTGTCTGTCTGTCTGTATGTCTGTCTGTCTGTCAGTCTTTCTGTCTGTCTGTCTGTCTGTATGTCTGTCTATCTATCTATCTATCTAGCTATATATGTATATATATGCATGTGTATATATATATATATATATATATAT
>NC_069007.1:15336677-15338258 GCF_001194135.2 Octopus bimaculoides
TATATATATATATAAACATACATAAATTGTAAGGAGACACACATGTCTGCGCATGTCTGTGTCTTCAGAAGAATCTTTTGGTTGAATGCTGATGACGCAGCTTTGGTTAGTATATAACAGCTAGGTTCAATTTTTCCTTTTCACATTGATAATATATTTTCATGTGGCCAATCGACACCTCAACATTTCATTAGTCCAAGGCTATCTTCTAAAACTATGAAGAATTAAGTTTCATCGTCTCGAAAATCAAGCATCAGAAATATATCGGTCACCTCATTAGACTCACACACAAAGAAGCGTAGGTCTTTAAATCTCTTTGATAAGAACTTCTACAATTTAAAAAAACAAATTATCGATTCTACCAGCTTTCTGTTCAGTAAGTATATCTTAAATTTGTTTGGTGTGGGCTTTCATATGAGGTTTAAGCGTTTAGTATTGACATTATTCTGTGAAATTCTGTGCATATTTATTCACATTGTTTTCAATTAATCAAACATTAACTCGTACCTGTGAGATTTCATTGATTTGCTTGTATATTTTTAGAACTGCATTGTGGGATAAATGTGAGAGGCCAGATCTGACTGGTTTAACCACAAAACAGCCAGAATATTTGAGCCTGATATTAAGTGTTTAAATACTAAAGAGTTAAAGAAGGTTTTGTCTATAGAAAACTCAACCAGTCTTCGAAAAATACCAACGTTAATTCCCGAAACACTCACATCATCATAGGTTTCTGTTGCCTCTTCAACTGAAAGATTGGCACCAATGTTATGTTTCACTTTGTCCGGTCATAAAGTTTGCTTCTACTTCATAAGCTACATCAAATAAATCTTTCATTTAAAACACATCGCTCAATAATTCATCTCCAGTAATAAAGTCCTTTTAGGTAATCATAATTGCGGTTGCTAAACGATTGCACAGAGACACGATATACTTAACCTCATTGAACACAGATTTAACAGAATTTTCTTTGTTTTAGTATGAGGCAACTGTTTGGATGAGAAAGTAATAGAATAAAGGGTCTGTACATATGGGTCTGTGTTGAGTTTGGCAAACATTTTCTTCCATTTTAGAAAAGATGAAGGGGACTAAATGGCAAAAGAATGCCTTGTCTTTTGGCAGCGTTTCAAAGATATACAGAAATTCCCCATCAGATATGAGTGCATTAATTATTAATTTCCCAATTGTCTGGGCAATCGTCATACATCTGCAGTACACACACACACACACACACACACACACACACACACACACACACACATATATATATATATATATATATATATATATATATATATATATATATCTTAAACTGATAAGAATAGATATTAGACCATCATCTTAGCCATAACACTGAGAAGCAATATGGGCGCAGGAGTGACTGTGCAGTAAGTAGTTTGCTACTGTGTCAGTTGCATGATAAGTATTTCTACTATAACAAATTGGTCGCAGTTGAAGGGACACCGAAAATATCCCAGAAACAGCTGTAAGACCTTCTCTTTATAAATATTCTGAAAACTATTTACAGCCTTGGATTTTTCATCTCGTTCTGTTAATCTATATATATATATATATATATAT
>NC_069007.1:15341530-15341963 GCF_001194135.2 Octopus bimaculoides
ATATATATATATATATATATATATATATATATATGCACACACACTAACACAGACGAGTATTCTATGCACGATCTTGTGTAAGTTTGCATATGTGAGCGTACATGTGTCTTTGTGCGAGTATATACGCTTATATATCTGCTTATATACACATATATCTGCACAAATACAGATATACATACATACACATATATACATATAGGTTTGGTGTATTAATGTATGAGGAACAACAAAAACCACAAATTTACGAATGAAAATACTAATAATCAAAGATGCACAATGCATAAAGTACAAAGCAAATTGCATCTTTTTTAATGGATTTGTAACCGCTTGGCAAGATAAGATAGTTTTAACACAGCATGTGCTGAGTTCAGTAAAAACATAAAGTGTACATCCATACAGACAATAGATATATACATATATATATATATATATA
>NC_069007.1:15343709-15344178 GCF_001194135.2 Octopus bimaculoides
ATATATATATATATATATATAATATTTGTGCATACTATACATGCAGAGGCACCTACACATGTATACATATACAATCACTACTTAGACACTGTTGCAAATATATTTGTGTATACAGATAGATATATAAATGTGTGTGCGCGTGCGTGTGTGAGTGCTGAAATATATATATGCACGTGTATCTCTCTCTCTCTCTATATATATATATACGTCTATCTATCTATATCTATATCTATATATATAATACGCAAACACACACGCTCACACACACTCATATCAATATACTGTCGTGCATCCTCGCATACGCACAATCTTATACATGCATGCATATATTGTTTTATCTATAATAGTATGTTGTACGTTTTAAATGGTTGTATTCTTAATTTTCCACGAAGATCTCACACAAATACACGCAGTCGTATATACATATATTGATATATACATAAATATGTATATATATATATATATGTAT
>NC_069007.1:15344222-15345627 GCF_001194135.2 Octopus bimaculoides
TATATATATATATATATACATATATACATATATATATATATATATACGCATATACATACATATATATATATATATAATGTGTGTGCGTATGTATATATGTATATGCCTGTAGGTAACTATGAATTGTATGTAATATTCCGCCAAGGCATGTAACAGCTATTTAATGTGCGTTCCAATATCGGTTATCATAAAGTAACCTCATAAATTTGCTACATCCTAACAGCTTGAAAGCTATTTCAGAAATGCAACTACATGTCCGATTTATAAAATCTATCTATTAAAAATACATCTGCAAAAGGCTACAGTTAGAGCAACATACGGTACGAAAATGGCCTATAAAACTATTTATTGAGAACGTTTTTATATTTCAAATATACAACATACAGGGCTGCCAGTGCAGCAAAAGAGGGAAACTAGCATACACCCTACACGTAATACATCTGGAAATTCAAAATTAGAGGAATCAACAAGTTCACTGTCAAATGTATTGTTGCCGACGTGGTCATTTACAGAATGATTGCTAATGAAGGCAAAATAGTGCCGAGAGGATATACGATCTCAGGTACACTTGTTTAAAAACCTTGGAAAAATATATAAATAAATAATTAGCAATATTTCGAAACAATCTGAAAGGATGTAAGAAGGTATAAAATTGCTCAACCGGAAGTCATTTCTTATAATGGTTTCAAATTTTGACTCAAGGGCAGCCATTTTGATGGAAGGGATATGTCGATTACATCGACCCTAGTGCTCAACTGATACTTAATTTATCGACCTCGAAAGGATGAAAGGCATAGTCTTCCACGGCGGAAGTTGAACTAAGGGCAGAATTTGAACTCAGAACGTAGCGGCAGACGAAATACAGGTAAGCATTTCGTCAAGTGAGGTAACGATTCTGCCAGCTCGCCTCCTTTGAGACATTTCTAATCATGTCCATGAATAAAGAATAAAATGCAAAGACAGCGTTGCCTGAGTTCGAACTCAGTAAGTGTTACCTAAGATAACACAAAGATATCCAGTGATTTACTGGTTCGGTCAAATCACAACCTCGAGGTAATGATAATAATGAGAATAACAAGTACGTTGATAACGATGTTTTGTTCAAAGTCTTTTTCATATGAATCAAACCCTTAAACATTGTGCATTTTGAAGTACAGTCATTAAAAATTGTTCTGAGCGAAATCAAATACCTGTGCCATTTCCATGAATTTCATAATTGCTTTCTTTTGCCAGAATCTTCAACGTCGGTTTACATAAGTTGAACACGCTAACGCACACACGTGTACCTTCAAATTGATATACACATATACAAATATATACATAAACAAATACATCCACACACACACACACACACACACACATATATATATATATATATATATATATATATATATATATATATATA
>NC_069007.1:15346170-15349724 GCF_001194135.2 Octopus bimaculoides
TATATATATATATATATGTATATGCATCGATCCATCTATCCGAATGTCCTCAAACAAAAAAAAAACAGGAAAAATAATCCAGAATCCTTGTCCAGTAGCGGATGGATCCAAAAATCTAATAAGTTCATGACAGCCACAAGGCCAAACATCCCTGAAAGTTTCATCCGAATCCATCTTGCTGTTCTTCAGATATCCTGACCACGGACGGTTAAACACGACTGAAAACAACACGTCTGTCTTTGCTAAGGCGGAGGTAAGAAGGCAAAGTGAACTATTCCTCCATAGACTGAAGAATAAAATAAGAAGAAAATGAAGAGCTACAATCGATTTTCAAAACTTATTCACCTCTGATGAGGGATGTCTACACCATTGCAACAAATCCCAGTGAAATAGATGAGATCAATCTGTTTGTATAATCAGGACCCGTAGCTACAGAGAACTGCAGCTACTAATTTGCATATGATAACTATTTAACATTTCCTTTTAATATCAACGTCCTGCCAACGGGGTTTTGTGTCCACTCAGTGTCAAGGTATGATATTAATATATGGAAATAAGGTAATACATACATATATAAACAGAGTCAATTTAACTATTTCTCCATAGATTGGAAGAAATGATGAACAAGGTTCAGTTCTTATTTTTGATCAATTCCATTCTAATCATTTTCCCTCATGAACGTGTTTTAAGCTATACTTTCATTACAAATTCATATTCACAAAAGATATCACCTTCACACAAACAGTATTTGAAAAAAGATTATTATTCATCAGAGTAGGTTGGGGTGGGGTGGGTGTATTAGAAGCTCTCGCTGCAAACACGTTCACTCGCGTCCAGTTTCACTTCACAGCACCATGAGAAAGTATCTGTTATGCATACATACATATCTATTTATCAGTTTATCATCTCTCTCTCTTTCTCTCTCACTCTCTCTCTCTCTCTCTCTATCTATCTATCTCTCTGTCTATCTATCTATCTATCTATCTATCTATCTATCTATCTATCTATCTATCTATTTGTCTGTCTGTTTGTGTGTCTATCTAGCTATCCCTGGAAGTCCTTAGCTGTCATACCCGTATAGTGCCTATTAATACTATCAGATTGTGTAAGGGTGGCTCAGTATACTACGGCCCTTGAGAGTCACGATCCTTCTAGAGAGCACATGGTGGGGTTTCGAAGGTTGCAGTTTGGGATTGGGGGTCGTGCGGGTGCACGTATACGTGCGTTGATGTGTGCGATGTTGTCTAAGCAGGAGTAGCTCACCTAGACATTATGGGGGTTGAAGAGTTTGTAATAAATGCGGCCTCTTGAAAGTGTTCCTTAATTAACAAACAGCACCTAGCGACGTTGGTGGAAACTTCTACGCTGAACGGGGTGGGATGGGAGGGGTTATCCTATATAATTTTTTCATTTTCTAATCCTTATGGGGTAAGGGGAAGGTGTTAGAACGTTGTTCACATACCTCAGCTTCTCGGTAGAGCTGCTCATAGACAAAGCATCGTTCTAGTGGGAGGAGCCATGTTAAATATCTCTCTATTGATGAGAGTTTAGATAGCCTTTTACTAATGTCTGAAACCAGACTTCTAAATTCAGCGGGGCGTGGGTTGAGCTCTTGTGGATGTGTATTGATTCCTCATTAGTCTTCCTGTGCGGATAATCCTTGCGGAGAAGAAGCAACTGGACCTTTGAGAGTCCCCAGTCCCTATCAAATAGCGTTACTCCTGAGACCCTTCGTATTTGCAATCATTCTATTTCTGCCATTACCCAACATTTAGGGCCATTGGTAAGGATAAGCCCGAAAATCGCATTGAAGAAAGACAATTTGGCTTTTTCTTTTAGTTGTTTCTCCCTTTTTGAAGATAGAATGCCGGAGCTGCCACAATATTGTGCCAGGATCTGCAGTTTTATTCTCTAATCCAGCTTCCTGATTCCTATTACTCGGAAATACATACCCGAATTCCTTAAACCTCGGCACGTGACATAGTATTGTTCAACTATCATGCAGAGAGCCCTGCAACGTTCGGCAGGGAATCAATTCAGTGCATGCTGGAGAACGGCTTCTGACAGTCAGTTGCAAATCAATTCAAGAAATGTTTTCCCAGGGCAGCGCTGCAAACGAGCTTGCTACTTAATCTTCTCTGCCACAAATCAAATTAATAATTATTCTACATCTATAAACACCAAAATGAAAACGATAATTTCTCAAAAACTTCTTAACAAAATTTGCAGACATATAAAATAATCCCAGAATAATATACTAAAAAATAGGATTACTACTAAATTTTTTCCAGCATCAAAATCTAGCATGAGTCTAATTGTATGGACATACAAATTTACATGGATGCATATATATCTCTTTTACTCTTTTACTTTTACTTGTTTCAGTCATTTGACTGCGGCCATGCTGGGGCACCGCCTTCAGTCGAGCAAATCGACCCCGGGACTTATTCTTTGTAAGCCTAGTACTTATTCTATCGCTCTCTTTTAGCCGAACCGCTAGGTTACAGAGAATGCAAATCCTTAAGTCATACTCTACAAATGATCACAATATCCGGGACTACAAAATCTGCAGGATTTCTTAAGGATTAAAGGATGATGAACAGAGTAAGAAACTATCCTTCACAGCTTTGGTACAAAGGAGCAGACGATCAACATTTACTCTGGATTAGGGAGAAAAAGCAAAGTACATACATACATGCATTTTGTTTGGGTTCCCACTGCAAAATTCTAACTAGGCTTCGTGTTAAGGGCGCAGCTGAGTAGCGGATCATATTTCGCCATCACTAATTTACATTGAGGGCCAATAGTTGGCTTTGGATAACTAGGTGGCTATCGGGGTATCGTATCTGATGGAAAAAAAGATGCAAAATCATTTATTGCCTCACAAATATCTCTAATGATGTTATATGTGCGTGTGTATATGTCCGCTTGTGTACGTTTCTGTGTGGGTGTACGTGTGTGCGTAAATGTATGTGTATATATGTGTATGTATGTGTGTGTATATATATGTGTCTCTTTGCGTATGCATCTGCGCGTGTGTATATACGTGTGTGCTAGTGTGTGTGTGCGTATATATACATCCATATATATATAGATACAGACGTGACAGATATTTGTGTAAATATATATTTATATATTATTTGCAATTTGTGAATCTGGCGAGAGCCAGTGTATACAAGATTTGTTAGGTGAACAGATACGTTGCATTGAAATACAAAAGATAAAGGCTTGAAATACAACTTCAGAAAGGACATTCGATATTAACTCACCATCCAAATATGCTTGGCCACGGCCGTCTGCAACGAAAGGAAAAAACAAAAATTCATTTCAATACTTATATAGATGCACACATTCACACGCACGCCCACTCGGCCGGACATGTAGGGAAATTTGATGCGACGATCCAAACAGTGTACAAAAGAGGATTCTATCAGTATCATGTCTTGTCTCTCTCTCTATATATATATATGAATTTACATGAGTGCAGATACATTTACTTAAATATATACATAAACATACATACATATATACATATACATATATATATATATATA
>NC_069007.1:15350496-15351577 GCF_001194135.2 Octopus bimaculoides
ATATATATATATATACACATACAGAGGGAGAGAGAGAGGGACAAATAGAGTGACAGAGAGACAGAAGGGGAGAGAGAGATAGTTGGTAACAGATTTAATCTGATGATCAGTATGAAACGAGTGAACTCTTTCGATATGACCGACTGTCTTTGTTCGCCGACTGTACTCAGAGCATCCGGGTTCGTTCTCCTTTTTTAGTTATTTGATCCTTTCAATATACAGCGTCATCGGTTTGCTAGTTTGAGTAGATAACCAACTACCGGAAGAGTTTCGTCTCACGCCCACGTCTGATCATGAATCCTCTATTCCTTTTATTGTATATGTAGTGAATCTCAATCAAATAATGCTAGAATTAACATTATTTGATCCGAGGCGCCTACTAAGCCGCCATGACATTTGTGAACGACATCTGTGTAATTATGTGCAAAACATGACAGACAATGAAATGGGGTACACATTCTAAATTATGATGACGTGATGACAAAATCCAAACGGCGGTGCATAAGTATGGCCGCAGCTCTGAGCTGAAAGTATAGAGAAAAAAAAAAAGAAAAGTAAACCTGGGAATTTGGTTGTCTGAAACATGGCACCGGGAGGATGTAAGTTCATGCTGCCTACCAATTTCATGTGTCCAAGCGAAAAATGTCTAATTAATTTAGTAGAATATAGTCCGTTTTATATTTCCAAGTTGATACGATCTCCGTCGCAGTAAGCAAAATAATTACCATACGAAATCTACAGTTCTAACATGCTTTTACTTGTATTTTGCCTTTTATTAGTTTCAGCCATTCGACTGCCCTCCCACCAAGCATGGGCATCTATCTATCTATCTATCTATCTATCTAACTATCTATCTATCTATCTATCTATCGACCTATTTGTCTGTCAATCAATCACTCAGTCAATATATGTATGTATGTATGTATGTATTTATCTATCTGTATGTCTGTATATATATATATATATATATATATATATATATATACCTGTCTGACTGCCTGTCTGACTCTTTCTATCGATCTATCTCTTGATCTCTCACCATCTCTCTGTTTGTGTGTATGTACGTATGTATATGTATATA
>NC_069007.1:15354699-15356642 GCF_001194135.2 Octopus bimaculoides
TAGTAATAATAATAATAATAATAATAATAATAATATAATAATAATAATAGTAACATCGATAGGAATGAGAACCCAGGTTCAAAATTTCCCCAAGACACCTGACGAAGGCTGGAGGGTATATCAGCCGAAACGTTGTGTTAACAACAAACAAGATGAGGACGAATATCCGTCAAATGTAAATAATGTAAATAATGTAAATAATTCCTCATTTCTTAAATATAGAACTGAAATATATTTATATATGCCTGTGTGTGTGAGAGGGAGAGAAAGGGGGGGGTGAAAGAAAGAGGAGGAGTGAGAGAAATTAAGATGAGATGGGAATAAGACATTATGTGATGTAATTCATTAGCTTGATGCTGTTTCTGCTATAAGATGTAATGCACGCTTATATAAACGCTTGTGTATTACATTATAGCGTCATCCGACATTCTAAAGAGAAGTACGATATGTGTGTGCGCGCGCAAAGTGTGTATGTATTGCATATATATATATATAGTATTAGGGAAAAGAACCAAGGTTTATGAACTCATCGATGAAAATCCACTGTCACATATAGAAAAAAATTATAATTAAAAGTACAATAAATAAGTATAATATAATACAAAGTAAATATCATAAGATAAAGATAATAAAACGACTACACGTGTTATATATATTTTATACTGTGAAACTTAATTTAATCTTAATTTTTAATAAATTGATTTTAATTGAGTTTTTACCTGTAATTTTGGATTTTATCCCTAATATGATATATATATATATATATATATATATATATATGTATGTATGTATGTATGTATATATATATATATATACACACACTCATATAACTAATGGTTGAGCAAGGCAGATAAGAACTACAAACACCTGTAATTATGGCATACCTTATTGTTCATCTATACTCAAATAAATGGCAACATTCTAGATTATGTTACCATTCAAAGCAAACACGAAGAATTCTGCGAGATGAACGTATACCGAGTCGTTTTCCAAGAAAATATCAGTCAGTACAAGAGGTTCATAAAACGGACCACGGCGTATTTCTTCGGCATCGGAAAAATGAGCTGCAAATTGAGCAAAAAATCAAAAACATAATGAATATAATTTGATATGAAAGAGAGAAACAAATACAACACAAACGTGGAAAAATTAAGTACAGAAAATTATTTATACATGAGAGTTTATTAAATTACTAATTTTATGAAAATTACGATAAGTAATAAGTATATTATACATCATATCCAAGCAAAAATAAACTTTAAAATGGCGAGTGAAATTTAATGCTGATATTATAATCTGCTGATAATAAATGACAATTATAATGAAATTAACGAGAGATGGACACCATGTTGTATGAAGTTAGTTTCTGGTATTTCTTTATCACCGTAGTTGAAGTAGACCATGGTTCTTTAGTAAAACGTGATTGTATTTGACATGTTCCAAATCAAGAGGAATTGAAAATTTCATATTTTATTTTAATCGAAAATGATGTATATATTTATCGCACACTACGTTGCATACACAAAAAAGACAAACGATAATATATAAATTGGTTAATTATGTACCTTAGAGAATTGATTATTTATAATACATTAAATGATTTATAATTCATTATTTACGTAGACTATCATTATTCAGCCATCTTCTATAATAGTATAGTGGCTAGTCATTCTCAGTATATACCAATAGATTATATTACCGGGTTCAGTGAATAAGTAGCATGGTCAATTCATTGTACTTAAAATACGTCAATGCTTCAGCATTGGCGCAGTCAGGCGAGGTGTGGCTGTGTGGTAGGAAGCTTGCTTTCCGCCTACATGGTTCCGGACTCAGTCCCACAGCGTCGCATCTCAGGGAAGTGTCTTGTAATATCACCTTTTGCTGACCAAAACTTTGTTAGTGGATTTGGTAGACGGAAGCTGAACGAAGCCCGTTGCATATAT
>NC_069007.1:15357166-15358480 GCF_001194135.2 Octopus bimaculoides
TATATATATATATATATATATATATATATATGTATGTATGTATATATATATGCATATATATATATGTGTGTGTGCGTGTACTTTTATACTCCTATCATTGACCACCAAGAGTGATAGTAAAATAAAGTCACATGTGATTTAAATGGAAAAGAAGAGAGAACATGTAAGGAGTCACTTACTTCCGGTAAACGGTTGTACGGCGAGGTGAGAGTCATCAGTAGTTGACTCTGCAAAGGATGAGAGAAACCCAAGATTAATAGCAATGCAAGTTAAGTTTGAAGGTATATATATAGAAATATATTTCGAATATTTCTGTATACAACAATTATGCGTGCTTGTATGTGTGTGAGAGGGAGAGTGTGGTTGAAAGAAAGAGAGTGAGTGAGAGAGAGAGGAAGAGTGAAAGAGAGAGAGGGGGTGTATGTAGTGTATGTATGGAAGAACAATGATGTTTATCAGAACTAAGCGTCAGTGTATCTTGGCACAAACATCGCTGAGGTATGCACAGTAACTGTTGCAGAGAACATGTCTGAAAAGATACAATATAATAATTATTAGCCCACCAATACAAACAAATACATATATACCTACATACATACAAGCATGTCCTGATATGCAAGTATATTCATGAGAACACATACATAAAACATACAAACCTGCACATGCATATATACATACATACATACGTACGTACATACATACATACATACATACAAAAATGTTGATGCTGAAATTCCAACGAATGAGCCTTGGATCTCGGTTACAAACCAGTTCTTACTCTATTGGCAAGAAATCTTGAAATAAGCTGAATAATGATAGACATACATACATACGTACAGACATACTGGCATTTTGTGAAGCATTCGCTTCATGGTTCTCTGAATGAGTCTGAGTTTCAGAGTGCACTGAAGAGGAAGGGCATATCTCCCATTACAGAACTTCAGAAAAGGGGACTAAGTAGGTTCTTCATAAGCTCTATCTACGTCCTGTACATGTGAGAGGATTATGAGACACGAAAGACACCAATCCAAGAGAGAACCTACAAAAATCGATCAACGCAACAGCCTGCTCGTGAAATTAACGTGCAAGTGGCTGAGCACTCCACAGACACGTGTATCCTTAACGTAGTTCTCGGGGGGGGATATTCAGCATGACACAGTGTGTCACAAGGCTGACCCTTTGAATTACAGGCACAACAGAAACAGGAAGAAAGAGTGAGAGAAAGTTGTGGTGAGAGAGCACAGCAGGGTTCGCTAGCGCTTCCAGCCGAAGCTTCGTGTGGCTTTAAAGGTTTTCGCTCGGTAAACACCCACA
>NC_069007.1:15359979-15360551 GCF_001194135.2 Octopus bimaculoides
TGTATATATATATATATATATATATATATCACATGCATTCACGGAACACATGCATACTCACATGCGTGCACGTACATTCACATACATACGCTCATACATCACGTGACTCAACAAAACAAACAACGTGTCATTATATGCATTTCTTAGGAGTTGGGTATATAATTTAATAACAGCTTGAATGAGCTTCATACAACTTTAAAAGTCCTAGACTCGTTGGCCGAACCTTTCTCTTGTGCTATTTAGAGTAGCATAAAGAGATTTGAGACAACATGCAGTTGGCTACCAGATGTTAGGCCTGTATTGGTCAACTCAGGTCACGTGGTGTCTTTTACTCTAATGTCTAGCAGCCATCTTGAATTCATATTTAAACACCTATATATGAACATGAATTTTATATATGACAAATACGCTAGCTTAAAATGTACATAGATTTAGGCTTAGACATATTTTCGAGGTGAATTTTCCGATTCCTCTCCATCCCCGTTCGCCAGCGAGCATTTTCTTTTTTTTTTTTTTTCGTTTTCGTTCACTACATGCTGTTTTACATCTATTACACTATTTTCCCCGCTCCA
>NC_069007.1:15361025-15363787 GCF_001194135.2 Octopus bimaculoides
TTTTTTTTTTTTTTTTTCGTTTTCGTTCACTACATGCTGTTTTACATCTATTACACTATTTTCCCCGCTCCATTTTTTTGCCCGGATTAGAAACTGGAGTTTAACCAGATTCGGATATATTTACATACAGAAAAGATAGAATTAACTAACGTGATTATGTCATATATTATTAACTTCAAAGTGTTTGTATCTAAACTCACCTTCTCTATCTGTGGCAGCAGATCGATTCAGATCGGATCCCTCTGATGTCGCTGTCACCGAGGGAATCTCTATGTCGTCATCTGGTGCATCTTCATCTGTTTTGGGTTTCTTTAAACACGGGCATATAGATTCAAGAATTCGCTTGGCTCCTGCACACAGACGTGCGAGGAAGCCTTGGTCGTTAACGTTAGCTGTCATTTTCCAATAAATAAAAACAATAATTAGTAAATTTATGATCGCAAATGAATGAATCGCAAGAGTAACCTACAAGAAGTTATCGTCAAACAAGCTGCAAAAGTCGCAATGGATTTTCTCGTTTCTCTCAAGCTGTTATCATGACGTCATCATCATAATAAACCGTCTAAGGTCAGGTGTCCATTGAAAATATAATTTAAACGTTGAAGTTGCACAATCGTCAGCGCATTGGCTAATATGCCTAGCTACGTTTTTTTGTTTCTCTTTCCTTACGTTCTGAGTTCCAGTCCGGAACATGTTAATTTAGTTTCTGTTTTTTTTTTAGGGTCGATAAAATAAATTTAAATGTCAAGTACTGGAGTCGATGTATCCTTCTTTCCTTTCTCCTCAGAAATACTTGTCTTGTAGAGACAAAATACCGTTTTAACAACTGAATCATAAAGGATTTGTATGCGTGTCCTTCAATAAATGACACACAAACACACATGCGTGCTGTAAGTTCTGAGTTTCGATTCTTCCGAGGTTGACCTTGCCTTTTATCCTTTCGGGGGTCAATAAAATAAGTACCAGTTGAATACTGGGGGGGGGTCAAGGATATTGTGGACCTTGTGCCGAAATAAATAAATACCAGTTGTCCGCTGGGGGTCGATGTAATCGACTTACCCGCTCATTAAAATTACTGGCCCAGACCAAAACTTGTCGGATATTTCTTGTGTGTAACTTCGTTTAAGCTGTTGGTTTGGCAAAGGACCACAGTCATCTTCTTCTGCCTCTTGTAAAGATTTTACATTTTTCCTCACGAGGAGCCGCACTGTTCTCTTGCAGCAAGAAAACATTAGAAGATTACATTTGTTTTGTGCTGAATTCGCCTAGACTTTAGTTCGACGGATAACATGCATAGCAGCATATATTTTCGTTTGTTATAATCTGAGTTCAAATTCCGCCGAAGATGACTTTGCCTTTCATGCTTTCGTGTCGGTTATATAAATACTAATCGAGAGGTGAGGGTCGATGTATTCCAATTACACCATTTAAAATTACTGACCTGGTCACAACATTAAATGTAATAATATTTTAAACGTTCAATAAGGTCATACAAGTTTTTTTGGTTATTCTACAACAGTGTACATGAAAGTTCTGCGTTTGAGAATACTTGTTTATCGGAAAATATTTCTAGCCACATTAATTCTTCCTTGCCCTTTATATAAGTATATATGCGTTCGGAGTACATTTGATGGTAGTTTGAGATCGATATATCTGCTACTTGGAAAGCGTTATGGTGTGGGCTACATTGGATTTCTGATACAGCTTTCTTAACCTATGACAGTTCAATGACCACGCGTATTCAATCACTAAAGGAGGAATGAATGAAATCCAGACGTTTTTGAGTTTAAGATGGGTTTTGATGGAAGAATCGTTGTATCAAAATCCATCCGTCCTTTGATTTGATTTCTTCATACTGTCCAGTAGTGGAACTTCCCGTTCGTTTGAAAAATAGGTAATTGGTTAATATACTATGACATGGTAATCTTGAAGAAGTTAATCACAGACCAGATATGCGAGCGACCAATTTTCTTCGGTGGTTTGTGCAAAATGGATTAGGGTGCAACTGTATTGTGATACGCACATGTCCCAAAATATTTTACATCGAAGAGAAACAGCATCAAAGTTCAACATATCGTTCCCGTTCTCAAATACCATCACGGTACACTGTTGTGAGCCGCTAACACTCACCACTAAGCCACGCACCTTCACAAGTTTAAATGATACCTGAACTAAAGACATATCGTATTTAAAATTAGTCTTTATTGCCATATAGCCTAAGCTTTTATAATCCCTCAGCTAGAATATACTTTAAGAAGGACTATCCAATGCATGAATCCCCAGTTCGATACATCACGCATGAGCAAAACCTTGAAGAAAGCTGCATAGGAATGTTTAGCTTAGACGAACCAGCTAAATGCACTGAATCACCCGAATCAACTAAATGCACATAAATGCTACATCAAAGGACATTAGCGGACTTAACCAACGGAAATATGTACTGGATTGGAATCTAATGTGAATTTAATGAGTGTAATAATATAATAAACAAATTTTAACGATGTATAAATTCTCCATTGTTCTTTATGATGCCTTGTGTATTCTGTATGATGTGTCGAAAACAGTGAAACAAAGTCGGGATTTACATAGGCGTAGGACTGGCCGTGTGGTAAGTGGGTTGCTTACGAACCACATGGGTCCGGGTTCAGTCCCACTGCGTGGCACCTTGGGCAAGTGTTTTTTACTATAGCCTCGGGCCGACCAAAGACTTGTGAGTGGATTTAGTTAACGGAAATTGAAAGAAACCCGTCGTAACTATATAT
>NC_069007.1:15363841-15366048 GCF_001194135.2 Octopus bimaculoides
TATATATATATATATATATATATATATATATATATATATATATGTGTGTGGGGGGTCCGTGTTTGTCCCCCCAAATCGTTTGACAACCGATGCTGGTGTGTTTGTATTCAATGCAGGTGCAATCGAAATTTGTGAACAAATGTGTGTCGCAGTGTATGTGAATGTATGCCTGTTTGTGTGAGTGCACGTGTGTTTGTTTATTTATTCTATTGTATGTGAATGCCTTTGAATAAAAGGTATTGTATGTATCGTGTGCTATTCATTTCGGATATTAATATGATATTTTTCGCACATGGACTGTAATTTTGAGGAGACAACGGGTCGATAACATCAAAAACACAGACTTCAAATTACTGTGGAGCGTGGCTGAGCACCCTATTTCTTCAGGGGTGTGTTACGCATTGTCCCATCCCCGTTCAGCTTCTACTGCTTGCGCCCCCATTTTTCATTTTCCTTCTCTTCTATTTTTGTTTCTGTGAATTTAAATGTTATAATTTAATAAACGATAGAATAAGACAAGAAACAAAAAGAAACAAAAAGAAACGAATTGCAAAAGCTACATTATTTTTACGACTATGAAAAGATGGAATGCAAACACAGGCTTGATTTGAACCCAGAATTTAATGAATCAGAGAAAGACCGCTAAACAGTTTGTGACACGCGCTAGTCATTGTGCTATCTCGACGATCTTATATCACTTATTATTGATACGTGATCTTGCGATGTTGAATACCATCATGACGTCATAATAAATTGAGAAAAAGAACGAAAAATCTGTTTACAATATTCCATTGCGATTTTAACAGTTTGTTTGACGATAACTTCTTGTACGTTACTCTTGCGATTAATTCATTTGCGTTAATATATTTACTAATTATTTTTATTTATTGAAAAATGACAGCTACTGTCGACAACCAGGGTTTCCTCGCACGTCTGCGTGCAGGAGCCAAGCGAATAATTGAAGCCATATGCCCGTGTTTAAAGAAACCAAAAACAGATGAAGATTCACCAGAAGACGACATAGATATTACACCACCGATATCAACAGAATGTTCCTCAACTGCAACAACAGAAAAATCCGTAAATCTGAATCAGTCTGCTACCGAAGGTGAGTTGTTGATGAAATTACTTTGAGGTTTTACATAACACGTAAGACCTTTAGATAATTATGTCTCCTCTACACATATATGCATCTAATTTCTTCATATACAAAAATCCAATTTTATACACACATTTATATAAATTCAAGCTGTTTGCGAAAAACACCACGTGATGTGAGTTCACCAATTGGGGACTAACTAGTAGCCGTCTTGAATGATTTCCCAAATCACTTTATTAATTTCTGGATAATTCAGGAGATAGGATAGTCCGGCGTGCTAACGTTTCTGCCAGCTCACCGCCTGGCGAGCTAACGTTTCTGTCGCCTTGTACGTATATATGTATGCATGTATGTATGTATGTATGTATGTATGAATGTATGTATGTATGTATTGACAGGTTAAATATTACCATTTATTTTTACATTTTCAGGGATGTTTTCAGTACCTGTTACTGTCCATACATCAGAGATATTTGTGCAAAGATATCCTGACGGTAAGTAGTGGCACTTATCATTTTCATTTGTTTTTTTGTCTTTTGCTAGTACTCCAAATTATAGCAATATTCACATTTGTCGATTTATACACACTCATGTATGTATGAATGTATATTTTCATCTGCATGCATTAGAGTATATTTATACACACACAGATATATATGTATATATATACCCTTCTTATTTTCAGTCTCATCCTCTGCGGAACCCACAGCCAGCGACACTCATTTTGCAGTACAACATTTTACTGGCAGTAAGTGTTTGTTAATATATTCACACACGTTTTTCATTAATAGCTCCGTCGTGTACATCAGAAGCAGTGCAGAATGCCCCCACACGCATAATTATACTGATATATATATATATATTATATGCACATATATGTAGTTACATAATATATGTGTGAATGTATATAGATACATATTTACAGTCATTAATGTATATAAATATGTATATATGGGTGTGCATATATGTATATACATATATTTATATAAATATGCATATATATTGTACATATGAGTATCTCTCTCTCTCTGTCTCTTACCGTCGATCTCTTGGTATATATATATATATATATGTATATATATATATATATATATATATATATATATAT
>NC_069007.1:15366255-15367044 GCF_001194135.2 Octopus bimaculoides
ATACATACATACATACATATCGTGTTTGCTTCAAATTCAGATAATTTATTTGTTTAATTCCGTTTGTTTTGTTGGGTTCATAACATTTGGTCTGCGATAAATATTTACACCGAGTTGTGATTCCCCCCCCCCCATTTCTTGTCTTTTCACCCTTTCAAACATTATCGGAATTTAATAAATGCTTCTGTTCTGAATTAAGTACGATGACTAAGAAATTTCAGACACAGCATCTTCATGCAAGATGGTATCAATCAACCATTGCTCGTTCAGTAATCTAATTATATTAGGTATTTATTGACAGAATATTACGATATTGATTATCGAAAACAGATTTCACTCGCCATTTACAGCTTATTCATGCTTGGACATGATATGCGTGTATATATATTTATGTATATATTTGTGTGTGTGTATATATTTATGTATACATTCATGCTTGGATGTATGTGTGACTGTATATATATATGACTTCATGTTTTTATAATAAATTTTAAATGCTTTCTCAATGCCTTTCTCAACATAATTATTGCATGTTTGTTTGTTTGTTTATATTTATGTCAAATTATCTTCATTGTGCTTTGTTTTTCGTTCAATTTCCAGCTCATTTTTCCGATGCCGAAGAAATATCTCTCTCTCTCTCTCTCTCTCTCTCTATATATATATATATATATATATATATATATATATATATAGCTAAAAATTAACTTACAAATGCAAGTGTTCCCCGGTTTCAAGCGCCACACTTCATGCTTGTAATTTTCTGGGTCATACATATAACAATCTCTCTCT
>NC_069007.1:15367405-15370183 GCF_001194135.2 Octopus bimaculoides
AATGCATCGACTCTAAAGTTTATAGAGCCCTCACTGACATTCCCCCGCGTTGGGTGCCAGATATGCGAAGCCTATCCTTGTTTTTTGCTAAAGTTGAAGACGCATATCGTAAAGCAAAAATCATGGAGTTAGTGTGCAACGATGATAAAAAATAAATATTTACATCTTAGACATTTGTGAACATCACTCATGAATAAAAAATAATAATTTTAAATTCTCCCTTCATTTTTATTTCATCGACGGAATCGTTATCTAGTACTTGGAAAATGTATATTGGAGAAATTGTCCTTAAAAATATGCATTATTATGAACTCGCTTAAAAGCTGTACCCGTTGTGGACTTCCAAATTAGCTGCTGCGGAGGGCAAGTTGGGCCTATGGTCCAAAATAATGATTATCTAAATAGCATGACTATAATATGTCTATAACGCCTATATGCTCAGGTAGTGTTTCATCAGAGGTTAAGGTTGAATAAGAGTTAATTCCGTAATGCAATCATTCTGTTGGTCCAGTCCCTATATGAATTCAAACCGTTGGCTAATTAATCCCAAAGTTCTTATTTCGACGTAAAATTAACGAAACGAATGTCATTTATCTCCCCTTCATCTTTGACGTCATCTGACAAACATCAGCCGAGATGGCGTTTATCAGCCTATCTTTACCTGCTAGAAATAGCAACCCAAATGCTTTAAAATCAAACCTCAATGCTGGATGTTCAAGAAATAAATGAAGGACAGATTTTCAATCCCAGGATCATCCTGATTCCAAAATGGTATAATATGTCTATGTAGAGCAAATGTAGACTGAGATACAGGGGTCCCAGACAGAGAGAATATCACGTTTATTATTATAGACGTTAGGAGATAAAAATAACAAGGATTTGTCAGTAAGTTATAATATACTTCGTCATGCGGCTGTTGTTAAGAATCTTGCTTCCCAACCATGCAAAACTGGGTTTATCTCTATGGTACGCTCGCTTGGACAAGTGGCTTCTTCTACAGCCACGACAAGAGCAAAACCTTGACAGACGGAAACAGATAGAAGCCTGTCATAATTCATATATGCATACATAAACACATGCGTACGTAGTACCAGTTGAGTATCGGGGTCGATGTAGTCGACTTACTCCTTTCCCTTAAGAATTGCTTACTTTGTGACAAAATTTGGAACCGATTTTTTTGTCTTCGTTAAATCGGAGGACTAGCAGAATAGTTAGCACGGAAGCAAAATGCTTAGTGGTATTTCGTCTGTCTTTACGATCAGTGTTCAAATTCCATCGAGGTTTGCCTTTAACTTTCATTATTTTGGGCTCGATAAAGTAAGTAGCAGTTGAGCATTGGAATCGACGTGTTCAACTCCTCCCTTGCCCACCCTAAAAAAAAAAAAAAATGCTTGCCTTATGGTAAAATTTGAAACCGATATTTTCGTCTTCGATTAGTGGGTTCCCTAGCAGAATCATCGGAAAGACGGCATTTCGTATGTCTTTACGTTCTGAGTTCAAATTATGCCGAGGTCGACTTTGCCTTTCATCTTTTCTGCTTCGATAAAAAAAAGTACCAGTTGAATTCTAGGGTTCATCTGATCAACAAATCGACTGCCCACTCACAGCAAACAAGCAGATGTGCTCGTACACGCTATACACATATATGTCACTCTGTGACTTTGCCTTGAATAAGAGTCTGTACTACAGCACTGCAATCATCCCTGACATAATTTCACAAGGAACTGTATAGGAGTGCACGATTAATGCTAGCTTCTTTTTTCATGCAGATGAGTATATGAGTTACGATATGTTTTTCATTTTAATTCCATGGTAATTACATGACAAAACTTCTATGTTATTATTTGCCTTTATTGAATGATCATATGGTATTATAGACTCTATTGACTGAGACAATTACTCGGCCTTATTTTCGTTCCTTTGAAATATTACATAATTTCCTAGATTTCTACTTTTTTCCTCTTCAATCATGAAATATTCTTGTTACCATACTCCTTGCTGTGTCATATTAGTTAGGTTAGAGAAATGTCCACTATTTGCTATAATTAGCTATCATTATATACACTAATATTTTTATTGATATTTTTTTCCCTTTCTATACGCATGCATAATGGATTAAGATGTGTCACCGGAAAGGAGTAAAGAAAAAAAAATCGCAGAAAATCGACAATGTCGTTATTGGCAAAAATGAAATGAAAACAATCTAAGACGTTACAAAGAAAGGAAAATATGGTAAGAATAAAACCTGCCAATTTGAAAATCCTAACGTGAATGAAAACAATTTGTTCCTGCTAATGAAGATGGTGTTGTGGAGATTATTCGAAAAATAAATAAAATTTCTAGAGAAGAGTAATTGGTGAGCACTAATGAAGATAATATTGCAGGGAAGTGATCGAGGTTTGTCTTTAAATTTTATTTGTTGCTTGTTCCATTCATTGGACAGCAGCCATGGTGAGGCACCGTCTTTCTTTTTAGTGGAAAAAAGAGAGTTGAAATCAGTACTTAATTTATATTGTCTGGCACATGGTTTTCTTATACTCATTTAACGAATCGCTACGATACTGGGATGTAAATAAACCAACAATGGTAAACAAGCGCTGGCCAAGGCGGGGAAAGTGCAAACACAAATACATTCATATCATATTCTTTTACTCTTTTATTTCTTTTAGTCATTTGGCTGCGGCCATTCTGGAGCGCCGCCCTCAAAAATATATATGCGCATATACACATATGTACACACATATACATACTTACACACGTATATATATATATATATAT
>NC_069007.1:15370316-15371598 GCF_001194135.2 Octopus bimaculoides
ATATATGTATATATATATATATATATATATGTATACATATACAGGGAATAATTAAATGTATATATATACATATATATATATGTATATATATATATACACACACACACACACATATATATATATATGTGTGTGTGTGTGTGTGTGTGTGTGTGTGTGTGTGTGTGTATGTATGTATGTATGTATATATATGTAATCCAAACAACTCCAGTTCCGATTATTAGAATTAATAGATTATTGAATTTAGCTCCGACGAGTTGTAACTTACATACATATAGTTAGGACATAATTACTTAGACTTAAAATAGGATTAATCATAATGAAAATTTGACTAAATCAAGGGGTAATGCATATGTATATTCCCGTCGAGGGTACAATGTGCTGCAAATCACCTTATGTCTCCTGGAGTATTGTATAACTTACGTTAAACCGTGTCATTCATACAAATTTACGTCTATATTGCAGATGTTCAAAGAAATCTTTAGTCACATTAGGTTACGTTTAAATGCAAATACATACTCCGAATCTTCTGTACAAGATCTTTTATGAGTATTTTGATTACTTAAGCATTTATATACAGCAGATCACCTCACTTTTGAAACGGATATTTAGAACATATATCTTATTCTGATAATGTTTATTGAAAAGCTCTTCACTTACCAAAATGTTTTACAATTTTTCTCCAAAAAATATGTTTGAGATTATTATTTGAGTTTCAGAATTGCTAATTGATTGATTTTTTTTATTTTTATTCTATCGAAATTAAAATATATTCCTCAAATACATTACAATTACTTATCAACAAAACATAAATAACGGTATTGTTTTACTTAACAAAGACCATTTTTTTTAACAGGTCTTATCTCAGATTCCATTTATTCAAATTGAAACCCGAGAAATACAATGAAACCATGTATTCTATATATTTTCTAACATTCAAAAGAATATCGCTTCATATTGTTCAAGCAGCCATTCCATTTAATAGAGATTACCATGTCACATTTAGATGCAGATCATCTGAGGCTGTTGGAGAAGCTGTTTCATGAGTACAGCTATTAGGCAAACATTTAAGCAAGTGTGGTTGGGTGTGGTAAGAAGTTTACTTCCCAGCCACATGGTTCCAGGTTCAGTCCCATTGTGTGGAACCTCCCGCAAGTGTCTTCTACTATAGCCGCAGGCCGCCCGAGGTCTCGCATATGGATTTGTAGAAAGAGAAGCTGGTGAAGCACGTTATATATGTATATCTATCTATCTATCTATCTATCTATACATATATATATATATA
>NC_069007.1:15371995-15373882 GCF_001194135.2 Octopus bimaculoides
ATATATATAGAGAGAGAGAGAGAGAGAGAGAGAGAGAGAGAGAAAGAGTGGGGGAGGGAGATAGATAGATAGATAGATAGAAAGATAGATAGATAGGTATACGTATATAACGGGCTTCTTTATTTTTTATTCTTTCCTTCTTTCTATCAGCCCTTTCACGCTTACTTCGTTCATTCCACTCTACGTTCTTTCGTAACTTAGCGGGCCGGCAAAACACACCGATATTGCAAGTACCAGTGTTAAAAATAAGCACTGGGTCGGCATTTTTCGATTACAACCTCCAAAGATGTGTTCCAGCAAGGCCGCAGTCCAATGACTAAAACAAATAAAAGATGAAAAATAAAAGATGTATACATGTGAGAGATTGAGCGTGTGTGTGTGTGTGTGTGCTTGCGTGTGTAAGTGTGCATGTATGTGCGTGTGTTCTTGTTATTGTACTTGTTATTATAATTGTCGCCCTCCCATCGCTTGGTAATTACCATTGGTTTGTCTGTCTGTATTTGTCCCCAACCATCATCACTTGACAACCTATGTTGGTGTTTACGTTCCCGTAACTTAGCGGTTCTGCAAAAGAAAAAACGATAGAATTAGCACTGGGGTCGATTTGCTCGACTATAGGCGGAGCTCCATCATGGCCGCAGTCAAATGACTGAAACAAGTAAAGGAATAAAAGAATATAATCTTATTTATGAAACGTTTTGTTCAACCTAGCCATGACTTTTCATGAGCATAATGTTGTTTCAATGTACAGGCTGTCCACAAAGTCTGGGTACATGGGGATTAGTACATACTTTAAGAAATTATTATTTCTTAAATTTAATTGTTTATATCATGATTTTATTTACTTCATGTACCCAGATTTTGTTGACACCCTGTAGAGTACTGGATATTTCTACAGAAAATGTCTTACGAGTAGAGTGGTTAATTAACTATTGCTATAGCTGGTTTCACCTTACACAAGAGTGACAGCAACATTTCAAGTTGTCCATTGGCTCATGTCTTATGAGGAATCATGGTGTTCCTGCATATTCTGAAATAGTGGCAATTCTCTCTAGACCAGCTGGGAAATGGTTATACATATTAATATTGCGGCACTGATCTATGTAAACATCATCAAGCCTTGCAATGAATTAGCCGACTGGATCAGGATTATAATCCATTGTACAGGCTTGTTTTGTTCCCAAAGGGGAGACATATTTTGGGACATGATTGTCATGGATGTTGATAATAAACTGAATGCAGCAATTGTTATTTAAACAGCTTGATGTATCAAATATCAATAATTACGAAATGTTTATATAGGGAAGAAATATTATCACATGAGTACATTAAGAGCTCTCGGAGAGCGGTTAAAAAGGATAGCCCCAATGGGTTTAGAAAGAAGCGCTAGGAATTGATGCTGAATGGTGTCAAAGCTTCGTGAAACAAAGGGATGGCTCTTTGTGACGTGTGGTTCCATTTTCATATATTACTAAACCGATCTTCTAAAAATTCTGAAAAAAAAAGATGGCGAGTGTTAATTCAGTAAATAGGTAAATAATGAGCATTTTTAAAGCAGAAAATAATTGATTGCTGCAATGGTAAATATTATTGCAAAGTTATCCAGTGGATTTCCTAAATATCTTTGACTCTCTTGGGAGCCTGGAACAAAGATTGTGTTATAATGCTTTTAAAAAAGCTTATGGCTCTTTGCAATAGAACAAGATCTCATGAAGTGGGGGACATTATAGCTGAAGATGAAAATCATGCAAGAAGATGTCTAAGCTACATCATTCTGATGGCTAGAAAAACTGCGATCGTAGATATGCTCACACAAGGCTGAGATGGTGCTAAATGCCCTCATCCTTAACGTTATCATCACCACCACCACCGCCACCACCACCACCG
>NC_069007.1:15373892-15375247 GCF_001194135.2 Octopus bimaculoides
ATCGCACTCACCATATTAGATGTCATCGTGTGTCAGCTCCATCTAATATGGTGAGTGCGATGGAATGTGTAAGATGGGAGAAACTATTACAAAGAGATGAAATTGTATGGGTTGAGGATAAAAGGCAGGATCCAGATATTGTAAAACCATGTACGGCATTCTCTCGCGGGAAGCTCAAAAAATTGTACATATATCGTAAATGGTTGCCTCTTAAATATAACTCCGATATTGTAGTTTCCATAGGAACTGCAATATTGAATTATATTTCGTCCTCTTATATGTCTCGGACACAAACAGGAATTGAAGTCCTATGCCGTGAAATATTTCTTTACCACACTGTGTGTAATTTAGTAACCCGGGATATATAGACATTATGATTTTCTGAAACGGAAAGAAGACAAAGGAGATAATATTTCTTCACCCTTTCTTCGTATGCGTTCGTGTCTTTAGATTGCATAAGAATTTCATTTGTAAATTTTTGCTGATCACCGGTGCGTCTCGGAGTCAAAGCGCCATAATATACCCCCTGATGTAAAAATAGTTTCTGGCACATGGAACTCAATTTGGTAAACTTAGCAATTTAGTTAACCGGTCTATATAGACAGTGTGAGTTTCCAGATGAAGAATATACGAACAGAATATATTTCCTTAACCCTATACACCTCGTTGATATTTACATTAATACTTATAATACTTATCTAAATCGGCAGTTGTTCTGCCAAACCAACTCTTCATAACTACGTGCTATTTATATTTGATCGGTGGATTTGATGACAATGATAAAGAATCTGGGACAGGTGATTCGCTATCGATCTTTGTCTCATAAGAAATGTATAGGAACTCTGCTGGAGATACTGTAGCAGGTGAACCAATATCGACCTTTTTCTTTTTCTCATGAGGAACGTATAAGAACTCTGTAACAGATTCTGAGGCAGGTGTTCTACTATTGATCTTTCTCTCGTAAGAAATGTATCGGAACTCAATTGTATATTCAGGGACTGATTACGCATGGACACTTTAGATACATAGATATATATCACGCAAGTTTTCTATGATCTTCTCTTTCTTACCCTGTGGCTTTCTCTCACTCTCCTTTTCACTTCCCCTCTATGTCTCTCTCACTCTCTCTATTCTCTCGCTCTCTGTCACTGTCTCTGTTTATATTAATGGGATTTTCACATCCTAAGACATTCACTCTGTATTAATTTGCTGTACACTCCATTTCTCACTTTCATTAAGCCTTCCCTTTTCTCTCATATAATCTCTCTAACTCTCACTTTCATTTTTCTCCACCTCTCTCACTTGGTGGCTTTACGGTTCTATAGCTCTCTCTGAAATGCATATATATATATATA
>NC_069007.1:15380984-15382826 GCF_001194135.2 Octopus bimaculoides
TGTATACATATTTATATATATATATATATATGTATATATATATATATATATATATATATATATATATACACATACATATATATATACATGCATATATATGTATGCATATATATATATACACAAATGTAAATATATATAGGTGTGTGTGCGAGCGCGCGTGTGTGTCTTTCTATATACGTATCCATTTTGACTTTCGAAAAAAACTTACCCATAAATCTAGAAAGAAAACTTTAACTTTATTACTGTTTCCTGTGAAACAAAATTCTTAAAATAAGGAAAGCTAAAATGGAAAACCAAAAAATAAATAAAATAAAAACCCTTTCAACTGATGCGAAAGAGTTAAGTAGAAACCGATAAATAATATAATTTCTGAATTTAGAACGGTTAGAACTTAATAATGTTATTTTGTATATCCAAACTTCCATAAATGGAAACATTGGCAAGACAACCCTCTGACGTTGAAACACGTCGTCAGGCACTTTTATATATCTGAGATCCTCTAACTTTGAAGAATCGGAATGATTATTGCTGAAATCTTACAAGAAGATCGTCGACAATTATGAAACTTAGGAATTACCTGGCCGAAATTTTGATTTCCTTTTCTATGCAACTACTGGTTTCGGAAACCCTAAATAATGATTTGTATAAATTGATTTAAAAAACACAAAAGTTGCAGGTATCCTATGGCAACAACTCTATATTTGCCTATAGTTATCCATAATTTTACGTTCTCTGACATCCATCGTTTCAGAATAATTATTTCACGTTCTCTCGAAAGTTTATGAAATTTTGTGACTTTAACAACGTCATTAATTTTTGTATTTATTTGTATTTTAATGATAGGGGCTGACGTTGCTCTTTGGTTGGAAATTTACTTCCCAACCACATAGTTCCGGGTTCAGTCCAACTGCGTGGCGCACTAGGCTGATGTTTTCTACTATAGCCTCTGGCTAAGCAAAGCCTTCTTAGACGGAAACTGAGAGAAGCCCATCGCATATATATATATATATATATGTATGTATGTGTGTGTGTGTGTGGCGGGGTCTGTCTTTTTATTTTTGCGTCTGAGTTTGTCCCCCACCCCATTCCCGCTTGACAAGCAGTGTTGGTGTGTTTATGTACCCGTGACATAGCAGTTTGGCAAAATAGTATGTGCATTTAGGGATTCATGCGCGTATATATGAATATATATGAATTCATAATGATGCAATTCCTATATCACTTATACGAGTGCAACGACAAAGATTATAAGAATTAAGAACACACTAAACATGTCTTTGTTAAAATCTTGTTAAGTAATATAATGAACAGTTATTTTAGAATGGAGATTTTTTTTTCTCCAGATTGCTTTCTGAAACATGTAATAAGAACATAATGCAATTATCAGGACGTTAACTGCAACAAGAAATATTTGTTGAACCTTCATCAATGGATGCCTTAATTGAAAAAACAAACAAAAACCAAAATATCTGCGATATAATTTATGTAACATATGGAGAACATCACTCGGTAGGGTAGAAAGAAAAATCCTAGATGTTTCTGAAATTTTCTTGTAGTTTTTCATCGGTGTGTTTTTTCTTGCCTTTTGTTGTTTACGTCTCATAATGTTGGGAATAGTTATTATGAGACAAAGTAAGACACCTAAAAATGGAGAAATAGAGAAAGAGAGAGAGAGAGAGAGAGAGAGGGAGAGAGAGAGAGAAAGAGAGAGATACATTAATGCTTACTTGCGTGACAGACATGGTTATTAGAGATATTGAGGGATTGACGTAATATCAAGCACACACGCATATATATATACACATACCTACATTCAAAGTCATCCTCGTACACATGCACACA
>NC_069007.1:15383882-15384656 GCF_001194135.2 Octopus bimaculoides
TATATAAATGGACAGAAGTTATACAGACATACAAACACACATGCAGGTAGGCATATTATATTCATTTTTACATAAAAAGTAGCTAGACGAATGTAGTGTGATGACACGTTAAACATATTGGTAGAACTGTACAATTACACCAACACCTAATTGAAAGCCAAAAAAAAACGCCAACTGCGCTGATGTCATTGCGGATTGGGAGGACATATTAGAAGCATTCTTAATTATTGACTTCAGCAGCTTTCTTAGCATGAAGATCAACACGGTACGAAAAGCACAGGAGGGAGAAAAGAGGCATATACGCGTAATTGTCAAGAGACGTTTGAATTTAAGCTTTTTATTGCAAGAACGGCTTCGTAACTGCTAAGACGCTTAGATGACCGCATTTACCAAATTTATTTGCTACACACGATAAATTCAACCGGAGTAATAGTTACCTCCCTAAATATTAAAGAATTGATATTTGTGTGAAGAATGACTAATTGTATATCTCCGTATCTCCTTACATAGAACGATGCTCGAGAGTACGTGGTAATCATTAAACACCCTAAAATTCCTGCCTGGAATAGCTAGATACGAATGTAAATGTACTTAGTCTCACAGTGCCCAAGTGAAATACACATACATACTCACATGCACTCAAACACATACACATCTCACACTCATACACGCACATGCACACACGTATGTTTGTAAGGATCTCGCTCTCTACGTATCCATATATATATGTATGTGTGTATATATATATATATATATATATATATATATATATAT
>NC_069007.1:15391022-15393557 GCF_001194135.2 Octopus bimaculoides
ATACAAATATATATATATATATATTTATGTATTTATTTATATACATATGTATATATGTATGTATGTATGTATGTATGTATGTGTGTGTAACTATATAGCTATGCACGCATAACCATAAAATTATTTCCTTTGGTAACGAGCGCAGAATTATAATATGAAAGCAACACGGACGTCATATAAGGGTGTAGAATTTCCCCCTCTTCCTTTCTCACTTTCTTATGTATACCTACACATATATGTGCTCATACAGACACACATACATATGCCTAAATATATATATACATATATATATTTACATGCATATATACATGTTGCATACATGTGTGCACATATATACATAGATGCATACATACACACACACATATATATATATATATATATATATATATATATATATATAAAATTGTTACAAGATGCTAACGTCATATTAAAATTTATGTATATCGTACCAAATTAATAGTTGACTATACTTGCATATATATATATATATATATATATATATATGCGTGTGTGTCTCTGTGTGTGTGAGTATGTGTCTGCGTATGAATGGATATATTATTAATTCAACACTTTACTATATAGATATGTATATGTGCGTATAAGTGTTTATATACACGTGTTCATATATATTCATACTTCATACATATATTACTGGTGAGAGAAAAGTGTGAGAGCTTGTGACAAACAAATACGATCGTTAAATTGTATGTGTACTTAAACCAATGAACATATTGTTGAATGGTTATATCTTTTATAAATTCGCTATTTCTTTACAAATATTAAATATACATCCACTCAATCAACACTGTTATTTTGTGACACACTAATAAAACGTTAGACTGCTTAAATGGAGATAAATCTGATATTATAGTCTCAAAATTTAGCGGCAGTCGTAATTTTTGTCGAGGAAATTATCATAAGCTGTCATAGAAAAACCGGGAGCGATTATAAAGCTTTAGTGCTAAAGTAATATGTAGCAATGGTTATTGGAAAGGATTGTACTTAACAAACAAAAGCAACAAAACACCATTAGAGTAGCTTTTATAGATATTTGACAGAGATTTTCTGTAGAATACACACGTTGCTGTGAGGTAAGTAGGTTGTTTCTCAACCCTATGATTCCTGGTACAATCTCGTTGTGTAGCACATTGGGTAAGTGATTGCTAGTACAACCTCGAGCCGACCCAGTTCTTGTGAGTGGAATTGCTACAAGGAAAATGAAAAAGGCCACGCATATATCTCTGGTGAGGCAAAAGCAGAGCCCACATCCTGGTAAGTCATTTCTTTCTTTGGTTTTTCTCCTGGTTATTACCGACATTTTTGAAAGATACTAAATATGGATCAGGCATCATGTTGTTAGATATCGTAATCTGTAAAACGAGAGCTAGGAACGAAAAGTAAATCCCATTGGGTGGTCATACATGTCGACTGTAACTGGGCGCCAATTTAGTGTCACCCTATATATGGATATATATATATATATACATGTATATATATGTGTATATATATATATATGTATGCACACACACACACACATATATATGTATATGTACGTGTGCATAAATTACACACTGAGAGGAGTCCTTCAGTGGTCTCCCAACATGCTGAAAAGAGATGCCAAATCCCCAAATCACGAAACATTCATTCTCATCACGTTGATTATCTGACCGCAACACAACTTGAAAAAAGCAAATTAAAATGGCCAGTTTCACCATTAATAGTTTAATATAATTATCTGTAGATCTTCAGTAGAACCTGTTGAGTGTTGCATAATTAATAATAAAACTCAATAAACACCATATCCACATGTGAATTGAGTGTTATCGTCACACTTCGTGAATTAAATTCAAATGTCTTCAGCCAACTCACGAAGCCAGAATACATCAGCAGTGAATAAAATTCAGTAGTGAATCATCTTACTCAACGAGTAAAATATTTATATATAAATATATAAAAAGTGTAAAAATTATTAAAGAAAATAATTTACGCCAGTGGCCAGGAGGGTTGTAAAATTGTCCGTAGACCATAAAATATTTTTTTTATATATACGTGTGTATAAATTACACGCTGAGAGGAGAGTCACTAAGTGGTCACATAACATGTTGGAAAGAAATGTCTAATCCTGAAACCAAAAAGAATACATTCTTAGCACGTTGACTGTCGGAGGGCAAGACAATTTTCAAAAAAATTTAAAAGACCAATTAATCTTATACACCGAAGTTTCATAATTAATAATTAATAAAATTATCTGTGGATTTTCAGTAAAACTCAAAGTATATCATATCCAAAGGCACACCATGCAAACTGCGTGTTATCATTACACATCATGAATTAAATCATTTGACAGCGGCCATGCTGGAGCACAGCCTTTAGACGAGCAAATCGACCCCAGGATTTATTCTTTGTAAGCCTAGTACTTATTCTATCATACTCTATCGCCGAACTGTTTGGGTTGTCAGCGATGGTGGCGGGGCCAAACACAGACACACAAAGACACACACACATATATGTGTGTATATATATATATATATATAT
>NC_069007.1:15395262-15397067 GCF_001194135.2 Octopus bimaculoides
ACTGCCACCAAAACCACCACCACCACCAAAACCACCAAATGAATGCCAAAGTCGACCTCGGAGGAATTTGAACTCAGAACGTAAAGACGGGCGAAATACCGCTAAGAATTTCGCCCGGCGTGCTGACGACTCTGCTAGCACGCCACCTTAAAAGTAATAATAATAAAAGATGGGCTACAGCAAATATTCTGCTCAATTCCACAGATTTGTTTGTCAGTTGTTTGACCTTAACCAGTTGAGCATGTCCCTTGGTGGCTGACAATATGTGCATCTCTGATCATGAGCATCATAACTATGTATTCAGAGGAATTTTTTGGGGTCTGAATAATTCACCTTTCGAAACAAAACTCTTTCGTTCAACATCCATAAACAACCCTTATTTAGGGACATTTTGATTGGAATGGGCGATTTGACCTGAAGAAAATCCTAACTGTGCCCCACGTGCAACGTCATGCGCAATTTAGCTTGATATAAGATCACCATGTTGCACACGCATGTTTATGATCCCTGTGCCTGGTGTACCCTTATCAGATGGGTAGTCATGGTGGGTATACTAGGCTTGGCATATTTTACGCCAGTGTCACTTTGATGGCATGCACTGCTCTCTCACTCAATAATAATAAGAATAATGATAATTATCCTATGTACTAAAGGCACAAGGCCTGACGTTGTGTGGTAGGTGACTAGTCGATTTCATCGTCCCCAGTGCTCAGTTTGTAATTATATTATCAACCCGGATAGGATGAAAGGCAAAGTCAACCTCGGCGGTATTTGCACTCAAGCCGTAAAGCCGTGCGAAATGCTGCTAGGCTCTTTGTCCGGCGTGCTAACAATTCAGCCATCTTAAAGCATTTCTAGACAATATTCCTGATATTGCTATGTTTTCCATAGCACTATTGTTATTAAATCCGTTTAATTTAGCATAACGCATTAGATTAAACCCATCGAACAAAGGAGATGTGCATTAGATACTTACATACTAAATTCTCAAGGCTAAACAAAGAAAATTATAAGAGGTATTTTTTCCTATGCTCCGCGAATCTTTAGATAAGGAATTTCAAATAATGTTCCCGTTTCATAGATTTCCTGGACAACGTTGATACCTGCACACAGTATTGGTTTGTTCTCGTGGTCAAAAGCCTTCTTGTCGATATACGGATAACACTTCTCAAATTGGTAGAAGACGCTACATTCGATAAAGTGGTCCTATGGGAGGTTGTCGAAATTGTTTTGAGCTGGAGCCTCGAGCTGATGCAGGGATTGTCTAAAAGTAACACGAAAACTATTTTTTGTCAGTGTATTTGTGTATATGTGTGTGCATACATATATGTGAGTGTATGTACTATAATCTGCGTAATGGATTGTAAGAGCGCACTAGTGATTATGTGGGCGTGTGTGTGTGCGTATGCGTGTATGTATGTATAGCCATGAACATATTTTAGCATGTAATTCATAAAAGATGCCACCCCTACAACCCTTGGTACTCTCTTCCCCAGCTTCTATCTCATATACATTCATACGTATAATCACAATGGGGTATATGCATGTGTGAGTATATGTATATATTCATATATGTTGACGTGGGTGCATTTGTTCCTGTATATATTTAAATACATATGCATTTTATGGAAAAAGTATATATACATATATACATACATATATAGGGATACGTATACATATAAATAAATATATAAATTTCTTCACGGACAACTAAATAGTACTTGCTATTATGTATACATAAATGTACATTTGTAATGTATATACACATACGTAGATACATACATATGCATATATATATATATATA
>NC_069007.1:15397365-15397943 GCF_001194135.2 Octopus bimaculoides
TATGTACACACAGTTTTCTGTATATCTATGTGCGCTTACCTATGTTTTCCACTAAGTTTTCTTCTTGAACAACAATAGCCAGTCCCTCTCCTTTGTTATATTTCTACCTCCTACTACCCCCACACTTCCTCCAACATACTCCATTTTCCTCAACATACTCCATTCATTCGCACATATTTTTTCATTTATTTATCTATGTCTTTATATTTTTATTCCCATATGTTGTTGTTATTTTTTGGTTCTCCTTTTTCCTATATTCCTCCTCATCATTCCACTGTTATTGATTTATAATTCTTGAAAGAATAAGGAAAAGAATCAAAGCTGGAAGCACACAGAAATGGCTGCCATCAAATTTATGTCTTCCCGTTCAATGAACCTCTCTCACACTGTTCATCATCAACTTGCTTACTTGGCCTTCTTCCACCATATATATCATTGATGCCTTTCAATTCAACTGCCTCTGTATCTATGGCTCTCTCTGTGTCTCAGTCGCTGTATGTGTGTGTGTGGATATATGCATGTGAATATATATGTATATATATATATATATATATGTGTGTGTGTGTGTGTGTGTGTGT
>NC_069007.1:15398541-15399599 GCF_001194135.2 Octopus bimaculoides
TGTGTGTGTGTGTGTGTGTGTGTGTGTGTGTGTGTGTGTGTGTGTATGCTATATGAAATATATGAAATGCACATAAAACGTATTCATATATATGTATTTAACCATACATACATATATACATGCATATATATATAGAATGGGAGTGAATGAGAGAAATAGAGAATTATTTGTGTGCTTGTGTATTTGTGAGTGTGTGTGTGTGTGTTTGTGTGTCTCTGTGTGCGTGTGTTCATAAGATTATGTGTTTCAATGTCTTCGTACGTATAACCGTAGCGTTCGTCAATGCATGTATTTTCTTGTTAGATAGTTTTGTAGATGAAGGTTTGCCTGAAAGCGTCACGGTATGTTAATGCGTTACTGGTGTTATACACATGTTCATGTGTCTGTGTCCGTGCATGCGTGTGTGTCTGCATGTCTATGCACATCTGTGTGTGTCTGCTTGAGTGTTTCTGTGGCCGACTGTATGCGCATGAGTGCATATGAATGCCTGTTCGTTATGTTAATCCTTGTGATATATTGTTTATGCATATAAATGTGTTTGCCTGGGTTTCTCCCTGTGAATTTCTGCAGATTAGTTCCTAATTATCTTAATGTATTTAAATAGGCCTATTTCAAAATATGAAGTAGAGAATTCTCAACGGTCTCCTGCATGGCTAGCATTTATTTTAGCATTTTTTGATTTACTTCCACCACCGTAACTCAAGCACACTAATGCTAACTTCAGACGTAAAATTGCTACCGTTCTTCCAAGGACACAGCCATCCTCATCATTGGTGGTCCTCTGGAAAGCCTATTCTGCACTATATATATATATATATATAGTAGATCAAACAGGGGACAACCGATGAAGGGATTTTCTTTATGTTGCTTGTCTCGTTTCTCAATTTGTTTCTGTCGTTGTTCGAAAAATGTTCGCTTTCCATGTTTTACTTTTTCATTTAATTCCCGTTTTCTTGACGTCCTGTACCCATATATGCATGTGTATATACATATATATGCAGGTATGTGCATATATGTATGTATATATGCATATATATTATATATATATATATATATAT
>NC_069007.1:15399975-15401778 GCF_001194135.2 Octopus bimaculoides
TATATATATTGTTTATGCGAAAAACAAGATATGTATCAACACTGTAGCCGTCCTAGTTATACGTTATAGCTACAATATTCTTAACTAGACTTTAAATTAACTAATCAAAATAGACTGGAAAACAAGAAAAATAATGACAGGATTTGGGATGCACCACCCAAAATCGGACATAGAAGGGCTATATATACAACGTATCAAGGCTGGTAAAGGCCATATACAGCTAGAAATCTATTTCAAAATAACCACCATAGGTCTACAGCAGCTAGTAACAGTAATGCAAATAGCTACAAAGCACGAACAAAACAAAAATTGTTTTCAATCTTTAAGGAAGATGATAAATACGAAAAACAAGTCACAATTGCTAACACCTATGAAGAAAAAGAAAAACAAGAAAAGTTGTAAAACAACTGAAATCCAAACTAAATCTGGAACAGCAACGGATTATGATAAAACGATGGCAAGAAAAGCCCCTTCGTGGCAAATATTGGGTTGAGCTAAACAGAAAAGAAATAGACAAAGCAAACTCCCAACAATGGCTTAGAAGCTCAGGACTCAAAGCAGAGACTGAAGGATTTTTGATTGCAGCACAACATCAAAGCCTTCTCAACCGGAATCATGAAAAACACGTAAGGAAAAGAAATACAAGAAAAGTTGTAAAACAACTGAAATCCAAACTAAAACTGGAACAGCAACGGATTATGATAAAACGATGGCAAGAAAAGCCCCTTCGTGGCAAATATTGGGTTGAGCTAAACAGAACAGAAATAGACAAAGCAAAATCCCAACAATGGCTTAGAAGCTTAGGACTCAAAGCAGAGACTGAAGGATTTTTGATTGCAGCACAAGATCAAAGCCTTCTCAACCGGAATCATGAAAAACACGTAAGGAAAAGAAATACAAGTAAATGTAGAATATATGGTGATGGAGAAGAAACAATAAATCATATTGTTTCTGTCTGCCCAGTCCTGGCTAAGAAGGAATATATTCACAGAAACGACACTTTGGAATAACAACAGAAAAAGGTTGGTATAGGCACACGCCAGAAAAGGTCACAGGAAATGAGAAAGCAACCATACTTTGGGTTATGCCAATACATGCAAATAGAGATATTAAGGCCAAAGACTGAATATAGTTGTCAGAGATCACCATGAGAAATAATGCTTTCCAATCGATATATCAATACTAACAGATGTCAATGTTTCTTTAAAAAAAAAGTAAAATGTTCTTGAAAGAGATGTAACTCGAATGCTGAGTTTAAAAACAGAAACTTTTCCTCTCATAATGGGCGCATTAGGTATGATATAAAAAAATTCATACAAATACATAGCAAAAACAGGACTTACAAGTATATATAACATACAGAAAATAGCAATACGAGGAACCGCACTCATCCTACGTAAAACAGTTTCAGTCTTTGGTTGTTGGCACTCCGTCGCTTCCGACGTCAAGGATTCCAGTTGATCCGATCAACGGAACAGCCTGCTCGTGAAATTAACCTGCGAGTGGCTGAGGACTCCACAGACACGTGTACCCTTAACGTAGTTCTCCGGGATATTCAGCGGGACACAGTGTGACAAGGCTGACCCTTTGAATTACAGGCACAACAGAAACAGGAAGTAAGAGGGAGAGAAAGTTGTGCTGAAAGAGTAGAGCAGGGTTCGCCACTATCCTCTGCCGAAACCTCGTGGAGCTTTAGGTGTTTTCGGTCAATAAACACTCACAACGCCCGGTCTGAGAATCGAAACTGTGATCCTATAACAGCGAGTCCACTGCCCTAACCACAGGGCCATTGCGCCTCCACAC
>NC_069007.1:15402048-15402466 GCF_001194135.2 Octopus bimaculoides
TATATATATATATGTATGTATATATATTTATGTTAGCAAATGTTTCTTATATTTTCTATTCTGGGTTACTTTTACATCACATCATTCACCATACGTTAATATTTATTTCTTTATTTCTACGCATCGGACTGTTTCAGATATACTAAATATAGCAACTGCACAATGCATGTTGATTTACTTACCGAAAAGCAACAACTCGCTTTGCTAATGCTCCAAGATTCACATTTGATAAAGCACATGAGTTGCAAATCCTCCAAGATGTTTCTTCATTTGCCATTGTGAGATAAGGGTGACACAAATCAAATCTGTAAACGTTGCCCCAGCGCAACTTAGCTAACAAGATACGTGCTTATATGCATATATATTTATGTCTGTGCATATACATATACATAATACATACATACATACATACATATAT
>NC_069007.1:15403660-15406211 GCF_001194135.2 Octopus bimaculoides
TATATATAAACATAGTTTCTATCTACCAAATTCACACAATGAATTCCATCATAGCTCCAGCGCTATAGTAGAAATCACTTTCCCAAGGTGCTGTGTGGTGGGACTGAACCCAAACCACGTGGTTACTATGTAAAATTCTGAAAATTACAGCCAGATGTGCGCATGCACTTTCCCGCCGCAGCTTAGGTAAAGCGTTTCTCTGTGTTAAACTGTTGTAATTGCACCTGTTTTCTCTCCTCGATGCCCCACCACCGAACGTCTATCGAAATGAATGATCTGTCTTGGGTTGATACAGTTTGCAAAACTCCCGCCCTATATGTTGCAGGTAGAACGCAATGAACTGAGACATATATTGTAAGGCATCTCGACTGATGCTCTTATAGATCTGTCAATCCATCACCCTAGATCGCTATTGTCTTTCACCGACTTCGAAAGGATGTAACACAACGCATGATCTCTGCACTGTAAGCACTATCCCAATTGGTCGCATTCATTTCCCATGTCGTAAACGAACTTTATCTTTTGCTTCTCCTTTGTTTCTCATTATTCCTAGACAAATTGGGTCTCGGGATATTCGTCGTTCATGTCTGTGGAGATAATTAGAGTAGCAGTAGTACTCGTCGTTTGGCATAACGTGGTTTATTAGGACAATAGTAAACATGAAATCTACGGTTGTAGCGGGGTCATATAATGTTAGACATAGGACCTGTTGACATTCTTGCTTTCCGTGCAAACCACTTCTGTATAGTTTCTCCGATCATTTTTGATACTGAGTGCTGTCCTTTACCATTAGTTTTTTAATCATACGCCTGTCTGCTCTCTTGAATATAATGAACTTTTACGGAAGTGATAGCAATAGCTTGCTTTTCCGATCAGACATGTTCCAGGTATCCAGAAATGTCAAAACTATTATCGTGGTTGAAATTGCAATGTTCTGAGTGGACAAACTCAATATTTTTCACCAGCTAAGAAAAATTAAATATCAGAAATTTGACAAGGGACATCACGCGGCATCGTTGTCCACAGAAGTCGTCTTCTGTGGTGTTTCATCAAGATGAGTTTACTGTTTGTTGCAGACGATTGCCCTGGAATGCAGACAACTGACAACAACAAGAAATTTGCAGCAAAGCTGCGTGAAAATGGTGTGGGATGTAGCATGCAGACCATCATATAACTTGATTGTTTGTTGTCTTCCGTTTTATTTTGACATGCACATTCTGTTTCTATTCTTCTCCTCTATTTCATGAATTCATCGTGCACATCTGCATCGTGTTCATACTTCTCTTTCCGGTTCCTACTCAAAACTGTTTACAGATCACAACCATCTCATGAATACGCGGTCGTGAGGAGCGTCTCTCGCTCAGATAATTGTGTAACGAACAAAAGACAAGCACAAACCCACCAAGATGACAGCCATGTCTGTTGATACGAGCTCAAGTTAGCCTGCACTACATAACAGACCGAGATTGGAAAAATTCTACAGATAATGACTAATGAAGCCCTTTCTGACCACTCAAAAGACGTAATCTATATGACATCTAGCGTTTTTGGATGACTTTATAACATCTAAAATAGCAGAATAATTTATCGGTTGGCAGCTTAGCTTAAAGGTAGAGCGCACTAACCGGATAGTAGAAGGGTGTGAGCTCGATCCTCATGGCTGGTTGCCGAAAAATTTTTCTATTCGTAAAACGATTTTATCCTATATATATATATATATATATACTGTTCAGTATTTACGCGTTGAAAATATATCTTTTTACTCGTTCTTCAATACATTGCTACACTTCAAAACCAAACTAGTGATAGCGACGTTATGCCTCCATTCACCTTCCCACACGGACTGAGACACAACACGGAGGACTATATTAAGTGCCTCGAGTAGGTGGTGCTGTCCTGGGTCAAGGGGGTGACTGCTGGAAGACATTATGTCTGGTAACAGGACTCTGCATCATGCTACACTAGTGGGACAACCCGGTCACAGCTGTTAGACTATTTATGCAAACCCATTGACTATTATATGTGCGGCGCAGTTGAACGAGGGACCATCAGAACTCCTTATAACACCGAAGACAAACTGAAGGCAAGGATTATGGCAGCATTCACCAACTTAAACAAGGAGACCGTCCAGAAGAGTTAGCAGGAGATTCCACAAGTCTTCTGGAGGTTCTAGTTGAAGCCAATAGCGATTTTATCAAATAAATTTACTTTTTAGTCTTTCAATATATTTTTATATTATTTTGGTAAATACATCTGTTAAAATGAGATGTCAGTGTTATTTTCATGTTTGTCCAATTTTGACGACAGTTTATTCACCGCACTCTGTATATGTATGTATGTATGTGTGTATGTATGTATGTATGTATATATGTGTATATGTATTTATGAATCTATCTTTCTTTCTGTCTTTCTCTTGCTCTCTCCCTCTCTCTCTCTCCATATATGTATATATATATATATACTACATACCAGCATCACTGCATGCATACATAATAACACGTAACACGCATGCATACATACATATAGATTTTAATGCCTACTCACATATACG
>NC_069007.1:15406221-15409065 GCF_001194135.2 Octopus bimaculoides
ATACTCACACTGGGCACACACACACACACACACACACACACACACACATATTCATACATACGTGTACACATGATCATATAGGCGTATATTTCTGTAATTATATATATATATATATATATATATATATATACTACATACCAGCATCACTGCATGCATACATAATAACACGTAACACGCATGCATACATACATATAGATTTTAATGCCTACTCACATATACGGCCTTGCAGGAACAACGTGGAGTTACTACCTCCTTTAATACATTCAGGACAAGCATACGAACAAATTAATAAGTACTTTCAATGTGCGTTATCCTGAAGATTAACAAACCTGCAGTTCATGATTCTTAATTAGAGCGTTGTTGTAGATTTCTTTTAACCAGATGATCAAGCAGATGTAGTGTAATTAATTAAAATTCTAATCACGAACGCAGTATTGTATATAATCTTGTTATAAAGGTTAGAAGCAAATCACAAATGTATATTCTTCGACAAAGGGTTTAAAATCATGTTTTTACTGCATCGCAAAGATTTGCATAACAAAGAGTAGATTTAATGTAAATTTGGAATATATTATTAAAGATAAACACGCTCCAATTTATTACTGGGTACTTTTAGGGGTTTATATGAAGGGTAGTGTGTGTATAGGCTTTATAGGGCTCCCTAGAACAGGGAGATGGATTGCATGAATGTTTCTCATAAATATTTCTGAATTCAAAATTGGCCTGATAGATATGATCAGGGACCAGATTCCAGAAGGCTTATGTTCTCTGACGGAAGGACACCTTTCGTCTTGAAACCAATGTATAAGAAAAACCGCATTATTTATGGGACGACCCAATATAATGGCCTTCTAGGAATAGTAGCCAATTCTTTGTAGTGCGATACTTTAAAAAAAAAACACTATTTCACACTGAGGTTACGAATGGGTTTTTTTTCGAAATATTTACCATATTTTTAAAGTCATTTTCAATTTAGTATATATTTTGAATATGTCCAAAAAATTTTTGTTATGGTCTTCAGTTGAAAATAATTCCAATAAACATCAAAATATTGACTGTTTAAAGAAAGCTAAACTATTCTTGCTTACTGTACAAACAACTTACACTTTTGAAATCACATTCACTTAATATTTCCAAATGAATAAAATATTGTGTTTAACAAAAGTGAAAATAGAAACTGTAAGTAAATAAAATCGTATTTTTTCGGAGTCAACTCACTGTCTAATAGAATGATAAGACTGTCTTCCCTTTAAGGATGAAGAATGTTTTCGGAACATTTACGCATTATGAACCGTTGTGGGTTTTTATAACCCGAAAATTTCTAATATCTCGAAAACTACTTTAACGACTTACGCGAAACTTGTAGCATTCCATTCGTATTACCATTTCAGAGTAAACGTACTTTATAGCATTTTTCCATTATGCGCCAGATTGGCTGAGTAACCTTGCAAACAAGCAAGATTCAAACGGTCTGTCAACGGGAAGCTCCAAAATCTATGCTAACACATTGGCCACATTTTTTAAATCTGTATTTTGTAATATCCCACTTGTTCGGATCCTTTCTCCATAGTGTCTCCACCCCTCGGCTCATATATCCGGGTATTCTTCCATTCTGCTGCCAGTTACAGTAGATTTTCAGAAAAGCTCACCAAATAAGTCTGGCATATGTATATAAAGCTCAAACGTAGACGATCCAATCCCGGAGACCTCTCTCTCAAGCAACATACTGACATGCGACGCATATCTTCAGATGTTATCGGCATTTCGCAGAACTCCACAACCCTGGCCGAAAGCCGCGGCATACCACCAAAGTAGGAGTGAAGTTCACCTCCCCTCCGGGTCACCGCGCACCGCATACAGTTCAGAAAAGTGCCGCTGAAATTTCACACTGATGTGCTTCGACTTGTGTAGCATGCGCCCGTCCCAACCTCTCAAAGACCGAATTGTAGTTTTATTACCAGGTTGCGACTCGGCCACCTTGACCCACGCACACCTTTCGTTCCCTCCTGTTTTAGAGCACACACCTTAGCTCTGAACTGCAACCTTCATTCATGGTGTTAAAGAAATTGTTCAGAACCAATCTCGCTGCCAGTGTGTCGGTCGCTATGCGTCTATTGAGTGCCTCTTCTAATTATCTAACTTGGTCACCCTCTAATCTAGTCTTCTCTATCGCAAGTTCGCTGCTAAATTCTACAGATTTCAATCTAATCGCCCGATTTATAGTCCCTCCCCCCCAACAGCTGATGTTGACGACTACACCATTCAACATTCGATAGACTTGTTAAGAAGGTCTCTGAAAGCTTGACGCGCCGGGAAGGAGGCGTTCAGCTTCCACTATCCGGATCCCTGCCTATGGAGCCTACCCATGTGAACTGCATAGATCACAAGTTTGTGGTCTGTGTAGATGACGAATTAGAAACCTATGTAATTGCTATCTGCTGGTATACAAAATACCCTATCTAGAAGTATAAGTATGTACGCACACACAGAAACATATACACGTGTTTATACTGAGGAAAAGAGAGCATTTAACGTGATTGCATAATAATTATAATTCTACAAGTGTCCTACACATTTGGTTCCACTTTGTACGCATAGTTCCTGTAAGTAGCCACGCATATAAGCATATATATATATATATATGGGAGAATGTACGAAAAAACAACAACAGACGAGGACAGGTGGTGTAAATAACAAAAGGATGTATTAGTATGACGCTCAGGAATACGGAAAGTCTTTGACGTTTCGAGCTACGCTCTTCAACAGAAGGAATACGGAGACAAGGAGAAAAACACGGAGAAAAAAAATTGAATAGTGTTCAGTCAACGGTCAATCATAATATAT
>NC_069007.1:15411477-15412892 GCF_001194135.2 Octopus bimaculoides
GTGTATTTCTTCTATCTTAATGAATAAAAATTCTTCTGATAGAATAAATGGGTTAATAGAAACCAATGTAGCAAAGAACACAAAATAACTGTGGTTAGCTCCTGTTTTTAAGGCAGGAACTCCTTGAAATTTTGGGTATTTGAGTATATTTAAGAGTTTAAGGATTGGAGAAAACGCATGTTATAATTGCATACTTTAATCCTACATATGTTTCAAAGGATTACAACCTCTGTGATCCATAGGGATCTTTGATATTAATATATATATATATATATTTCCGCTGCATTTTCAGCTTGAGGAAGAGATAGAAGACCGCAGGTACGAAATCTGGAGACCAGGGCGTGTGCGGATGTTATAACTTGTTTCTTTTGCCGAGACACTCACGAATGAGGAGAGCTCGGTAAAAGGGGGGCACTGTCGTCGTGAAGTAGCTAACGGTTTAAGCTCAAAAGATACGGCCACTTTCACAAAATGTCCTTCAAAATGTCGCATCAGCATTCTCGGCTGATAGTCTGACCTTGGGGAACGAATACTCGGTGCACAGTCCAGAAGATGTCCAAAAAGCTGGTGATCGTGCTCTTCATGTAGTTGCGGCTCTGCCATGCGCTGTGCCACTCGAAACACTGCGTACGACCCATTGCTCGCCGCCGTAAGCCTGCCGAAGCATGCTCAATGTCTCTCTAGCAGATTTCCAACGTTTAACGCATAATTTTATGCTGGCTCTTTCTTCCGATTTCCTGTCCACGACAAAAATCGCAGACTAAGCGTATACGTAACCACAAAAGCAAAATTTCACAACTTGCGAAGCAAACACAGTGACGTCACGAGGTACACGGCCTCATGAAGGTCACTGCTACCTCTCATTGTGTACACAACCGTTGGGGAGGTACAGAACTAGTCCAGGAACTTTTTGATACCAACTGTTTATATGGATATCAGTATATAAGCAATACATTTCTAAATTGGTTCTTCACAACCAGCGGTGTTAGTCGATATTTACATATTGCAAATAACATCTTAGCATTGAATGACCTACATATTTACGTAACTTTATACGTTTACGTACATGGTGTCAACAAATACGTTCATACCACACATCTACCTATCTATGTGTATATACGTGCTTGCGTTAAAACAGGAGATTGTAAACATGTATAATATACATCTGTATGTATGTCTGTAAGAATGCAGGAGTGTAAATGACAATCTTGTATCAATGCATGAACTCACTTAAGCGTATGCACAAATGTATGCACGCTCCCATTATCACGGGAAAATACCTATATCTTTGGATACATTCACACGTGTGTGAAGTTAAAAAAACAAGTTATACTACGTGTGCTTAAAAACAGTCACACACGCATTTGTATATATATATATGTATATATATATATGTATATATATATATGCATATA
>NC_069007.1:15412992-15414239 GCF_001194135.2 Octopus bimaculoides
TGTGTGTGTGTGTGTGTGTGTGTGTGTTTGTATATACATACGTTGCGATTGAGGAAGTGAGAGAGAGAGAACAGTAGATAAAGGACTTAAAATGAGGCTGAAAACGTATCATACGAGAAAATGCGGGTTGGATTCTTACAAAACAATATCGCATTCCTTTGGAAGACCAGTAGTGCAGGAGACATGTGTATCAGCGCGCATAACATATTCCGAAAACTAAGACTGATATATATTTGTGGAACGCACAGATGTGACCACCTACCACACCAGTGATTGAACATAGAAATTTTGGTGGACGCAAAAGTTATGAGGTAAATCAGACTATAATAGGTCTCACGTATGAAAAAATTATATGAAAACGAGAAAAACCATAAGGCATTTTGTTGCCACTAGCGATTTTGCCGATCCAATAACGTTTAGGCTGATAACGCAATAATGAATATAGATAAGAGTCTGCCTATGTGTGTGTGTGTGTATATATACACATATATATATATGCGTGTATGTGTGTATGTATAAATATATATATATATATATATAGTATTCATATATATATGTATTATGTATATAAAATAGAAAGAGAGAGAGGGTGAGAGAGAGGTGAGTGAGAGGCGTTCTTATACAGGACCCATTAACATATAGTAAAAAGCAATGTAACATAAACAATATTTTTTAGAGTGCAAGCAACAAAAATAAATGAAGGGAAAATTAATTATTGAACGAACAAAAGAATATATACTGCAAAATGAACTGAAGTAAGAAGCGGAAAAGAAAGGACAGACAACTCGGTATGAAGTAAAGGATATACAGTAAAAAAAATAAAACAAAAACACGTAACAAAAATATAGAACTAAGATAAGGACATACAAACTAAATGGGAACAAAGATATATGGAAGAACAAAACTAAAATTATATACGCAACAAAAAGCAAAGTTAAGATAAAGCATTTCACCATTGTCTTCTGCCCCACTCTTCTGGAAAAAGAGTCGGGAAATGGAGGAAAAAATTAAACCCGATAAAGTAGGAAAATTGGTAAGAGTAACCTAAATTTGCTGCAAGAAGGAGACTTTTTTTATTTCCTGGTAGCGGTATCAGTAACAAGTATTTAACATGAGGAAGAAACGATTACATATTTGTGTGGGATTACAATGATATAAGCAGCAAAATAGTAAAACACTGGATATAATGAATACAATAAATATAAACATATTGAAACACAAGAATATATCATATATATATATATATA
>NC_069007.1:15414525-15415848 GCF_001194135.2 Octopus bimaculoides
ATGTGTGTTTGTGCAGAAATACGTCAAAATATTTCTAGGTACACCCCCGTTGCCACGTAAAAAGACTGCATATACAATCTCGCACACATACATACGCATGCGAAATGAAATCTACGATATGCCAAAAAATCACACGAGCATAAACAATACCCGAAAAAAAACGCACACACATAACAAAAAAAAAAACCCAAAAAAACAACCGAAACACTACCAGAATCTCTACCGCAAGCACCCCCCCCCACACTGCCACTATCGTCACTATCACCACTATTCGCACGTAGAATGCACACTCCGACCCACGCCAGCGCAACAAAAATTAATAAATTAACAGAGAAAATCAGCCAAAGATATTATTCATATATAAACAAAAACAATACGAAATAAAATAGAATAAAATGAAATAAAATAAAACAATGCATGACAAAACTAACAAAGACAAGATGGCGGCTGTGTTATTTCCAGCAACTCACATGTCCACCTCTTCGCCTTCTGCTCCACGTTCTAAAGCACACCAATGCCTCCGCACCTTCCATAACACCACCGACCCACAAACTTTAGATATAATATTATATATCTATATAGTTCTTGGTGTTTTGTGATTAGATTTCATACTTCTATATTTCTGTTTTAAGTCAGTAGTTTATCGGTCTGTTACAGATAAGGAATGGTTAAAAAAATAAATAAATACCAGAGCAAAACAAAAAAACAAAAAAAAACACAATGAAAATATAACAAAGCCTAAAAATGAATAGAAAAATTATAAATAACATACAAGAAGAACAAAGAAGAACAACATACAAACGAAAGAAAATAAACAAAAACAACTACAGCAACAACAGCAGCTGCAGCAGCCGCAGCGGCAGCCGCAGCAGCGACATCAACGTATAAAACAATACAATAATATAAAAGAAAATGTATATATAACACCAAAAGCAAGGTAGAAAAACAAAATAATAATAATAATAATAATAATAATAATAATAAAAAGAAGTAAATAAATAACTGAATGGAACGCTGTTTGTTGCTGAGCTTTTGTTGTTGTTGTTGAAGTTGCTTCTGTTGATATCGATGATAACGATGACGATGATGACGATGATGACGATGATGATGATGACGACGACGACAAACGACGACGACGACGATGATGATGATGATGATGATGATGATGATGATGATGATGATGATGATGATGATGATTATGATTATGATGATGATTATGATGATAACGACGCCGGAAAGGACGATAATGATTGTCATGGCGATTATGGTGATGGTGATGGTTGTGGAGGATACTCTTCGCCATGCGATGATGATGAGGAGGAG
>NC_069007.1:15416549-15420919 GCF_001194135.2 Octopus bimaculoides
ATTATCATCATTATTATTATTATTATTATTATTATTATTATTATTATTATTATTATCATTATCATTGTCATTATTATTGTTATTATTATTATCATTATTATTATTATTAATATTATTATTATTATTATTATTATCATTATTATTATCATTATTATTATTATTATTATTATTATCATTATCATTATTATTGTTATTATTATTATTATTATTTCTGCTACTCTTGTTGTTGTTATTGTTGTTGTTGTTGGTAGTGGTGGTGGTTGTGGTGGTGGTGGTGGTGGTGGTGTCGCTGATGTTGTTATTGGTAATTCCGCGTCTTGTCAATGTTATCAATTTCTATAGCCTGACACACACCCAAACCCACACACCATCACCACACTCCTACACCACACTACACCACGGCACACCCCAACACCACCACTACCATCATCACCACCATTGCCCTCACCAACGCCGCCACCATCATACACACACTCATACACAATCACCTCTACTAACGTCAACCGCCTCTCCTCCCTACCCCGGCATGACCGAAAAAAAACTACTGTTTTATAATCATTACTAAGTTATCGGTTCGGTATTTAGTTGTTGTTGTTGTTGTTGTTGTTGTTTTTGCTGTTGTTCTTTCGATAGTGTCTTTTGTTATGCTTGGTGTGGCTGTTGTTGTTCGTGTTATAGCCGTTGCAATAATACGCGTCAAAATCAGCAAAGCGCTCAATATATGCGACTTCGTATCATGTTCACGCCCAGTTATGGCTGTTCGGTTTCGATACTCGCATCGCGTTAACGTGGCGTTTGAGTTTAGTCCCATTTTGCGGTACATTCGGCTAATGGTATTCTCTTCTGATGCAGCGAAACTAATCAATGCCTCGAGGGTGAATTTAGTCGAGGGAGACAATGCCGAAGCTTTACATATATGTTCAGAATGGGCCATAATTCACGCAAAAATTAACTTCAATGCGATCCGGATCTGTCAAAGATATACTTCAATTTGTCTGAAATTCAATAAAATAGATAAAGTAATGATGAATACAAAAGAAATAAAATAGGACGATAAAGTTAATACTAAGAGAAATGATAATAATCATTTCTACTATAGGCACAGTGCCTGAAATTTGTGGGGAGGGGGTAAGTCGACCACATCGACCCCAGTACCGACTGGTAGTTAATTCATTGACCCGGATAGGATGAAAGTTGAAGCCACCCTCAGCGGAACATAGCGACGGGCGAACTGATGTTCTATCATGAGCGCATGAAAGTAGAGAAATATCTGGTCAACTTTTCAATGTTTTTTTGCCACTGTTGATGAGAGCAATTCGGTTGTTTATAGCATTGAATATAGCTTTAAGGACCAGATTTTGTCCCCATTCAATGCCAGTGAGCAAATAGAAAGAATGTGTTTCAGTGTTCCGACATTTCAGCATCTGCCTATATCTCATTTCAGATAGGCCCCAAGACGGCACGCATATGTTGGATATTTTGTTTATTTGTATCGCAATATGAACATAACAAATAGTTTGATACAAATAATATTTCAATGAACATGCATTAACATAAATTAAAATACAATATGTATAAGAGATGCCTACACTTGTTTCAATCTGGACAGTATGTGCTTCGAAATATTCGAACCATGTTAATTGTTTCAGATGCTAAAAACAGCAGCAAAGTGTCCGGGTATCTTCAGGGCTATCATATTCATAGGAATACAAGCTGGTGGTAAAGAGCTTTCTAGAGAAGATTAATGCGAACTACATATTCATATGTTGAGGATCTACGTAATGTAAACATTAGTTTATTAGAAGAGGGGGGCTGCTGATGGAGTAATAGTGAGAGATATTACCTAATCAAAGCTTTCTAAAAAAAAATAATTAGGATTTAAAAAAAAAGACGGTTATGTGTTTAGATGGACAGTATAGATCCATTAAGAGAATATATGGTCGTTTAAGAGTTGCGAGAAACATAATGTAATGTAGTTAAGATATTGTGAAGACGCTACGTACAAAGATTAAAGAGGGAAACAAGAAATAGTGAGTGATGGGATAGAAAATAAATAATTGATAATATTGAGAGAAATAAATTTGCTGGGGGGAAAATAATGGAATAAGATTATAGTCAGATCAATAAGTGATTATGGATACATGATAAAAAGTATATGTGCAGATATTAATATTATTAAAGTTATGATTAGAAAGAATAAGCTATATTGTATAGTTATGTAACAATTGGTATGAATTAAATTAAAGGTTCTCTAATAACAATTCGTATATCTTTACTTGTTAAGATCAATTAATGGTGGAGGGTATACATGTAAGATCAAATTTAAAAGTATTGCATTATCGTTCAGTTGTGAAGAAAATTTTCAATAATCATTTTAAGGAGCGATTAATGTTTTTAGGATTTGAATACACTAACAGTTACTTTCTATTTTGTGGAAAAGCTATTAGATTGATGAAAAAAATTACATTTACTTATATGAGGAATTAGAGGATTTGTGCAAAATAAATGCAAATATAAGTGGGTTTTTAAAAAATTTATTTTGGAAAACTTGTTCGAAATAATTTCCATAATTAGGAACAAGGGGTTAACTCTCTTTGTCTATTTCTGGTAAAGATTTTGGATTAAATGACAAATTAGAAAATAGGTATGTTGGGGAGATATAATTATTATTATGCAAGAAAAACATACTGTAGGTATAAGTATATATTACGTGTCAGGCAGCGCCTAGATGTTGTTGATATTCACAACATTCTACCATTCGGGCAATGGAATCAGTGGATGTTCTGCTTTAGAAATTTATAGAGGATTTGTGGTGGAGAAGTGCGATGAGGTTCGCAGTGAGACCCTGAGTGCCGACGAGAACGAGCTGGCTAGTCTGTTGCGGAGGACTTCTCAGGCGGGAATAATCATGCATAATTTCCATATGTCCTTGGCCTGACAGTGCTACTGGGTGGCGCTACCTGTTCGAGATAACCTCTACAGGCACGAAAGGTGCTGTCGAACGGGCTTCTCCGAGGTGCGCAGTAAGTGAAGAAACCGTTCTGCACGAAGTCATTTGGTTTCCGGACATTGCTGACTTGTGGGGTTATTTCGAACAGCTGCTATCTCGTGTGGGACGGATCCGTCTGTCGGCTGAGCTTGTAGTGATGGTCGCACTGCCACCCTCTTTCACATCTTAACCGAGATGATGTGAAGATGACGAAGAATAAAAGAGACAAGTTGCATCATAACTGCAGGCAATTTGGCGTATCTATTATATAGATAGAAAGTATTGAGGGCCCACTAGTCGGCTCGGAAATCAATACAGGAAATTAGTTCGACGGGAACGACTGATAGACACAAACGGCAGAGCAACATTATATAATAAGCTCTGCCGAAGCAATCGACTGTGAATTTTATCACATCAACCAAGCATAGCAATATCGGTGATGACATCACACGAAAATTCACGTCAGTCTTTCATTCGTCTCTGAAATACTGGCTCTGTACAAGTAAATACACACATCACATGTTCGTGAATATATATATATATATATATATATATATATATATATATATATATATGTATATTCACATATACGCGGAACGGAATCATTTAATAAAGTGTTGCTCAGTATATGTGTAGGTATGCGTGTACGCTTCTGTCTGTGTCCATGTACGTGTGTATTATGATATATATGTGGGCGCTATCACGAACAAAAAGTAAGACCTCGATATGCAGACTACAACGAATATATTTATTATAACGTAACAAATAAATATGATTAAATTCTTATATCTTCATATTTCACGATAAATGGTGCATTCTTTAGATGAATATGTTTCGTGCGAATGTTATTCTCTGAGATACTGGTTTAATTTAAGGTGCTCTTTATCTGAAGCATCAGGTTATCAATATCTGTTTAGGCTTTGATAAACATAAATATTATTAGAGAAAAGCATCGGTTAATGTGTTTATACGTACATCAATCTGTGTTCGTTTGTCTAAAGGCGTGTAGCAATATTCAAACTGATTAAAATTTAGCGAGGAGATAATTCAATATGTTTCAGCAAATCGAGATATATTAACTTATCCCTTCTCCTCGTAATCCTTGTTAATTTGAAGGGTCTAATATTAATGTTTAATCAAAAAAATCTTTATGATGTTTATATTCGTTGAATATTGTGTTTCTCATATTGAATCTGCTGTGGATGTTACTCTTTTTCTATTTCACGTGTTTCAGTCATTTGGCTGCGGCCATGCTGGAGCACCGCCTTTAGTCGAGCAAATCGACCCCCAGTACTTATTCTTTGTAAGCCTAGTACTTATTCTATTGGTCTCTTTTGCCGAACTGCTAAGTTGCGGGGACGTAAACACACCAGCATCGGTT
>NC_069007.1:15421279-15423343 GCF_001194135.2 Octopus bimaculoides
ATATACGACAGTCTTCTTTCAGTTTCCGTCTACCAAATCCACTCACAAAGCTTTGGTCGGCCTGAGGCTATAGTAGGAGACACTTGCCCAAAGTGCCACGCAGCGGGACTGAAACTGGAACCATTTGGTTTGTAAGTCAGCCACTTACCACACAGCCATTCCTACGCTAAATAACATCTCAACTACCAACAAGGGGCCACACACAGAGGGGACAAAGAAGGACAGACAAACGGATTAAGTCGATTATATCGACTTCAGTGCGTAACTGGTACTCATTTAATCGACCCCGAAATGATGAAGGGCAAAATCGACCACGTCTCAGTTTCAACTGGCGGAAACTCGGCTAAGCAATTCTGTGTTAACAATTTCAGGAAAGACCTTTCACCAAAACATTATATTCGTATTGAATGGAGATATCCTCCTGGATTTATCTATTATACCCTCGCTTTTCGGTTCTTTTCTCAGCATCATCACCACTTCTTTGCTTGCATCAACTTCAGACGGTATTTATGGATTACCTGCGAATATATAGATCTGAATTTGAAATGCTGATTGTCTTTATATTGTTCGTAAGTAACTGCTTTATAAATCTTAGAAATATGGTTCGTTAATATGTCAAAGTGCATCTTCAGAGTTTGCATATTCATAATTGTACAACATTTTAGACGGAGTTGTATATCTCGTAGAGAGTACTATATCAATTAGTTCTTATCAGAAGTTTTAAAACAAAATGTCGTCTCTGATGAATGAGACTCCCTTAAAACCTACGTGTATATGTCGAGGTAGATAAGATAATCGTTACGGGGAGACGGTTGAATTAATTAGAACGGATAGAAGCCATTTTGAAAATACATCGTTTTAACGTTGATGGTAAAACACAGCCACGGTCAATCAGTGATATTTCGGTGATGGAGCTCTGGAGGTCGTTTGTGCATTTCCTGAAAATGCGCAATAGGGTCATTTTAATCGAATGTGAAGTGAGACTGGTAGATGTTGTAATGTCTTGGCGGTTATATAAATTGATTTCTTTCGGTTTTCGTTTAGACAGTTAAACTGATGGTAAATTGTGGTCGGTTTATCAGCAAGGATTCTGCTTACAGTGCAATCTTGATTAAGGTAAGTCGGACAGAAAGATTCTGTAAAAGTAATTAGATATGCTTTTGGCATGGGACCAAAAATTACCAAAACTTATTCTCTAACCGTTTATTATCAGTAATATTGTATATAAAAATACGAAAATATATAAAAATAATAATAATGACGAAATAATATAAAATATTGATTCGATAAATAAACAAAGAAGAAATATTTGTAAACAGGAATTATCGTAGACAAAATTTTTAGCATATTTTTGGTAATTCTCCAATATTGGCAGAATGAAGGAAACCAGCAGACAACACCGTTCCTTGAAGCTAGCAGCTAAAATCATCAGGTGAGAAATGAAAAATTTCTTTTCAACTGAACGGACAATTCTGCTAAAACATCTGAAATGGTAATCGAATCATCGAAGACTTCAATTGAAATGAATTAAGCGCGATTTTCGACAGCACGTGGAGACCATTAACATAGTAAAAGTTAATTTGATAAAACTATAATGAATCACTAATTTCAGATCGTATGTTGAAAGAACGTATGTACACACAGAAACACACACACACACACAACGCACACACAACACACACACACTCACAACACGCAACACACACAGTTGTATGCACGAAGGCACACACACACACACATACATATATACATACAAGCATACATAGGTACGTACATACCTAAATGTCTGTGTGTATGTTGATGTTTGTGCACGCGTCAATGAATACACTGTCTGTGTGCAACATATTCAACCACTGATATTCAACCACTGATACGGATACATATACACACACACACACACACACACACACACACACACACATAAACATACATACAGATATAATACATACATACGTACATACATACATATATATATATGCATTTATACACATATACGCATGTATTGAGTAGGTGAGCATGTGTCTAGAAATATAGAAATACATACACACCTATATATATATATAT
>NC_069007.1:15423585-15425922 GCF_001194135.2 Octopus bimaculoides
ATATATATATATATATATATATATATACATATATATATATATCCCTTTTACTGTCTTCGTCGGGTTTACAAATATATAATGCCATGCGTGTGCTGGAATGGAAGCTAGAAAGAGATATTTGAACAATTGGTCCATTGATACTATTATTGATTCCAGGAATATTAGTTTGCCAACCTAAGCACGCAATGCTAATATAATGCAAAGTAAATAATGGTGAATTTGAAAATGGTAAAATACGTTACCTTAACAGAAAGACACACAAAAAAAACAAACAAATCAAACAGCAAAAGTCAAACAATAATATAAGCAATCAAGGAAATATATATATATATATACGTGTGTGCATACGCGCGTGCGTGTGTACATGCGTGTGTGTTTGTGTGTGAGTGTGTGTGTGTGTATGTGTTGTTATTTGGTTTACTTTATTGAAAATACTTAAATTAGTTTATATCTCAATTTTGAAATATAGAGAAACCAATGTATACATACATATATACGTTCATATGTACATTATAGACATATATATATATATATATATATGTGTGTGTGTGTATACGTATATGGATATATATCTTTATGTTTACATGTATACATATGTATGTATATATTTATGTATATGTGCATACGCAATGCTGAAAGTTCGCATGTGATAAAATATATTCCTGTGTTTGTACAGGATATATAATTATATGTATGTATGTATGTATGTATGTTTGCATGTATGTATATGTAATGTACATCAGGCGCAGCTCACTTTCGTCTAAAAGTCATTTCAAGATTTTAATTTGATACAAAATTTAAACTGAATATTCGGGCAAAGGGAAAGAACCCTGTAATACAGAAATGCAGCAATTATTTCAGTCAGTTGCTCTTAAATATATGGTTCCTTTCTACGTCTTGCCGTTAGCTTATATAGGTATGTATATATATATATATGCTATTGGTATGCTACTGGTTTCAGCCTAAGTAAATTAAGATTTAGTCATACTCAAAGGAAGAGATAATAAATTGAAATGGAATTAAATCAAATCAAAATGATCTTTCGTGGTATCAATTCAGGATTTTCATGTTCTAATAATATTGTCATAAGGCAGTGAGTTCATGAATCTTTAGGCCACCGGATAAAATACCTAGCGATATTTCTGTACCTTACATTCTGTACCTTAAATACATCCTGTACCTTAAATAGCGCCGACGAGAGGGTATTTCCTTTCATTCTCACGGTGTCAATAAAAAGGTGACTTTCAAACTTTTCGCAGTCGATATAATAAGGACCATTTGAAAAGTGGTGTTTGATGCAATAGGCTTACCACTAAACATAAAATTATTTACCTTATGGCGAAATTTGAAACCATTCTAATTATTATTCGAAGTAGTAGTTCTTTTAGTGATAATTGTTGTAATAACAATTCCAGTAGTGTTAGTGTTAATATTAATAATAATATTATCTCTGTCATAATTCACGTTATTATTTTTCAATAATAATAATAATGTTAATGATAACAGCTAAGGTGGTGAGCTGGCAGAAACGTTAGCTACCTGGACGTAATGCTTAGTTCTACTTCGCCGAGGTCGACATTGCTTTTCATCCTTTCGGGGTCGATAAATTAAGTACCAGTGAAACACTGGAGACGATGTAATTCACTAGTCCTCTCCCACCTGATGTGAGGCCTTGTGCCTCCAGTAAAAAGGATTATTATTATTATTATTATTATTATCATTATTATTATTATTATTATTATTATTATTATTATTATCATTATGTGAGATAAGGCAGTGAGCTCGCAGAATCGTTAGCACGATGGGCAAACTGCTTGGCGATATTTCGCATGTCACTACGTTCTGAGTTCAAATTCCACCGAGGTCGATTTTGCCTTTTATTCTTTCGGGGTCGATAAATAAAATAGCAGTGAAACACTGGGGTCGATGTAATCGACTCATCTCCTCTCCCCAAATCGCTGGCCTCATTATTATTATTATTATTATTATTATTATTATTTTTAGTAGTAGTAGTAGTAGTAGTAGTAGTAGTAATCATCTCCTGTCATACTGTTTTATCAAACAAAAATACAGTGATAGTGAATAAGTCTATCAAAATATAACAGAGTCTGAAATATATTTTAGTTGCTGTAAAAATAAAATGATTCCACACCTACACATTCATAGAATTGTAAAAAAAAAACTATATATATATTATTATATTATAAGGAAATACGAGGAATATATCAAATATATTTATATCGAATTTATTTATGCCGGCAGATCGATTTCGAAATGATATATATGAGCAAGTGTGCGCATTTACTGTGTATATAGGCGTAAGTAACCTCTGTACAT
>NC_069007.1:15428324-15431338 GCF_001194135.2 Octopus bimaculoides
ATTTGTGTGTGTGTGTGTATCTCTTTGTGCGTATGTATGTGTGTATCTGTGTGTGTATCTGTATGTATATGTATGTGTGTGTGTATCTGTGTGTGTATCTGTATGTATATCTATGTGTGTGTGTATCTGTGTGTGTATCTGTGTGTATATGTGTGTATCTTTATGCATCTGTGTGTATATGTGTGTGTATCTGAATGTATCTGTATGTGTGTGTGTTTGTGTGTCTGTGCATGTATGAATGTACGTATGCTTCTGTGTGTTTCTATATATGTATATATGTTTACCTCACTCTCTCTGTCTGTCTCTGATATGTTAGAATACAACGGAGATGTAAGAATCGAAATATTAAAAAGAAGAAAAACGTGTGCAATTTGGTGCTACATCATCAAACCTTTAAGGATGTAGTTGAGATTGTAAAAATTTTTAAGCATCCAGCAATCGCCCTTTCCTTCATCCAGTTAATGTAGTTCTATTAAATCTTTTAATTTTGATGACTTCGTCCGTTAAAACAAGATTACGCTAGAAAGCCCAAACTGTATTTGTTTACTTGTTTGTAATTAAAAACCAAAATAGATATTAAAACCGGTTAAGAATTATATCGCAGATAATGTTAGCAGTATAAAGTAAAACGAATACAGATTCAGGGAGGGACATTTTGAGAATTCTAATACATTCCAAAGTATTACCATAACAGAACCAAGGCAGAACCAAATGGAAATTTATGAAAATGAGATAATGTATATATATATATATACAAAAAAGAAGAATCTCAAGAAACAGTAAGATCTAACGAAGAAAGAATGTACATGTAAAAGGAAAATGATCGTACTGGAAGGACTATTGCACATGTTTGCTCTACCATAGCCTAGGGCGGATTCATTGTGATGAGTGGAAACCGGTCGAATCAAATTATACAGAATCCTATCAAATAAGCAAGTATATAAATATATATGTATGCATGTATACTTTCACGTATGTACGTATATATATATATGTGTGTGTGTGTGGGGGGTGTATAAGAAGGGATGACCACTGAGTGGACATCCAATATGCTAGAAAGAGATCATGAACATCCCAACCACAAAGAAAAATAATGTTCTCCAGAAAAAAATTCCGCAAAACACCAGAACAAGACAAAATGAGAAATATACAGAATAATGAATTAATTGTGTACCGGTTTCTAACATTAACGTCTTACTTACGTAACAACATCCGTGTTCTCATCAACACAATCGTTGCTTGCGTGACAGTGTATATATGAATTTATGTATCTATCTATGTTTCTGTATATGTATGTATCTCATTATTCGGATTTATTTTAAGATTTCTTGCCAATAGAGAAAGATTCGGTTTCTAACCTCGATCCATTCTTCGATTATTGGAATTTCACTAACATCAACCAAGTATCTGGGTCTGTGTGTAATGTTTGAAATCAGTGCATGGGTAGATTTGTATGTTTTGATTTATATGTATATCCCCGTGCATCTGCATATAATCGCGTGTCGGAACATGCTCATGTAATCTTAAATGGTAAACCATTTTTCAGTTCCAGTGACGGCTGGGTCTATAGACATCGGATCAGCTTTCTCCTTTGTTATTCAGAGGAGTTTAATTTCTCAAAGTTAGTGGTTATACATGGATATATGTACGTACATATGTATGTATGTATATATATATATATATATATATATATATATATATATATATATATATATGCATGAATATATGTATGTATGCATTTATGTAAGAGTGTAGTCTCCAGCCTTCAGGGTAACATTCAACTGTTTGGAATATATTCCTTTATAGAGACGATATAATATAGAACATAATCATTTTCCTTGTTTTCTCGTTTTAATTTGCAAGATTATTATATCCTGTTTTGTTCTTTGCCTTCTTTTGAAACAGTAGCATTTGTCTTATGTTATAATTGGAGAGAAATTTAGCTGCTTCCTCTAGCAGATCCAACGATCGAGAAATCTTCATGTTTGCTCTAGGTGATAAAGTTAAACAAAACGGCAAGTTAATTCTACTAATAATACACAAGTTATTTATGTCTTACTTTTTTTGTTCCATTCATCTCATCCTCTAAAAAAAAAACACGAAATACAGAAAATACAAATTGTTTTAACAAAAAAATAATTCTTCAGTGTTTGTCTATTCGTTTTTTACTCTGTTTTTTTTTTTTTTGCTGTGTTTTTAGTTGTTTTGGTTAATTTTATTCCCTTGCAGTTGTTTTCGTGTTATGCATCATACATTTGTTTCTTTGTGTTTTTTTTTTACTTTTATTTTCTTGTTCACCATTTCTGCTAGCGCTCCAGAGAAATCGAAACTAACTAGAACTAACTAAAGAAAAAAGAGAAAAAACACAAAGCGGGTCTCTTCAATCACGCTATGTCCGCTTGGTTGGTTTATTTTACAATTGCGAATAATCCAGCTAGGAGCATATCGCTATAACCAACAAGCATCACCAGCACCAAAACGAGCAAATTCTTCGCCAGATTTTCCAACACCACTCACTCTTCCAGGCATCACCATCACAACCATCACCATCACAACCATCACCATCCTATATAATTTTATCTCTGTTGATGTTACGATTTACGTGTCAGGTATATTAAAAAGTTTAGCTCGTTCTACAACCTAGTACAGCTATCTATCTTAATATTAGAGACATGACCAAACATTTACTTCGAAGTCCCTAAAATGTAGTCAAACGTTATCAGCTTTATTCTAGTAGTTTCTTGCCAAAGTGACAATAAGATAACTTCTACTTACTTCGAGCTGTTTGAATTTCCTTTTGATAATGTTCTTCTACGTTTTCATCCGCGTTCGAATACAACTAAAGTCTTCTGGATAGTAAACTACAGCCAAATTGAATGGTGTTCTGCTCTCACTCTTTCCGATCATTCTATACATATGTATGTATACATATCACACACACACACAAACACACACATTCACACAAATACATATACACAGGCATATATATATATATATATATATATATATATATA
>NC_069007.1:15432389-15436475 GCF_001194135.2 Octopus bimaculoides
TATATATATATATATATATATTAAGAAATTTATCTATACTAATTATTGCGGTATTTACCGTTAAATTAGCAGTTCGTACATGTGCTTCTATTTGGTTCATTTGTTTATATTTGGTTAATTTATACTGCATACAAAAGTAAAGACATACAACTGCTTACAAAAATAAAGATAAATGCATAATTTCTATGTTCATAATTTTTTATTTACATTATTGAAAAGTATGCCACCAGAGAAAAGACGTAATCTCTCCAGAGACAAGTATAAAGCAAGGAGGATTATAGAAAACCGAAGGCGAGAGTCTCAACAGAGAAAGTATATGAGACTTTATTATGATCGACAAATGCATGCTGCAGCACGTAAGATGGAGTCTCAATACAGAAGAGAGATGAGACTTTCTCAAGATCAGCAAACGCATTCTACAGCACATGAAATAGTCTTCATACAGAAGGGAGATGAGACTTTTCCGAGCTCAGCAAAGGCATACTGCAGCACGTCAAATGGAGTTTCAAGACAAAAGCAAGATGAAACTTTCTCAAGATCGGCAAATGCACGCTGCAGCATATAAGATGGAGCCTCAATATAGAAGAGAGATGAGACTTTCCCAAGATCAGTAAAGGTTGCGACAGCACTTAATGCTGAATCATTAAAACAACGTTTTAATGATTAGACAGAAGTCCAATAGAATTACTCTCAGTAACAGAACGCGTACAAATTCGTTCTACACAACTCCTGGAGCTGCTTTAAGATATGATCCATGGATCATATGCTGGTGTGTTTACGTCCCCATCACTTAGTGGTTCGGCCAAAGAGACCGGTAGAATAAGTACTAGGCTTACAAAGAATAAGTCCTGGGTCGATTTGCTCGACTAATGGCGGTGCTCCAGAGTAAAAGATTTAAAAAATTATGTACATACACGCGCGCACACACACACACACACACACGTACTCACTCAGCTCCTATACACAGGACAATCTACGCAATGTTTTCTATATCTCCCGAAACTGTGGGACCAGTAATAAATAATATATAAATGCGTAATGCTGTGTATTATTGCGGATGGTCGTGAAAGGCGAACACATGACCTTACAGTTGTCTATGGAATCCCTATTCATCCCGAGATGAAATAAGCACTATGATCGATAAAATATATTACTGAAAACCAAGGTCGATGTTATCGATTATAGCTTCATCCGCCTTAATTAGCGTGGCCTAATAATTAACTAATTAAGGACTTCACTTGCTGTCGTGTATGACCCATGGCATGGAATCGGCATGTGAAATCCCTCTTGCACGTTCTTTCCTCGCTCTTCTACATCGATATATTGCTAACCTCTCTCTCTCTCTCTCTCTGTCGTTCTATCTCGCTTGCTTTCTTTCTGTGTTTCTGCCTGTCTATCTGTCTGTTTGTCTGTCTTTCTCACTTTCTCTCTGTTTCTCTGGTTGCTTTGCTGCATTTCTATGTGTGTGAGTGTGTGTATGTGAGTGTGTGTATGTGAGTGTGTGTATGTGAGTGTGTGTATGTGAGTGTGTGTATGTGAGTGTGTGTATGTGAGTGTGTGTATGTGAGTGTGTGTATGTGAGTGTGTGTGAGTGTGTGTATGTGAGTGTGTGTATGTGAGTGTGTGTGATTGTGTGTGTGCCTTTCTGCTAATCTGTCTCTGTCTATTTTTCTGCCTCTTTTTTTTGTCAGTCTGTCTTTGTAACTCTTTCTCTCTATTTCTCTCTCTCTCTCTCTCTCTCTCTCTCTCTTTCAATCACTCTCTCTCTCTCTCTCTCTCTCTATATATATATATATATATATCTATCTATCTATCTATCTATTTATCTATCTATCTATCTATCTATCTATCATCTATCACTTCTATCTCCGAGCGAAACTCTCATTAGCACAGAGATTCTCCAGACATTAAAGTCATTTAGACGTCCAAGTTTGCAAGACCACCCATCCATTTAGAACGCCAGTCTGCAGAATGTTTGCGCAGCAGATATTTCTAGAACTCATTATTAACTGACTGGATCGGAGAAAGCTGAATTCCAGTACGTTAATCAAAGTCACAACGCAACGCCGTGACCGAGAATCGAACCATGATCCTACGAATCATAAGAGCTACAACCTTACCATTAGGCTACATGAATTCCTTTTGTAATGAGTTTGTTCATTAATCCAGGCGTCCATGTAATTGCGACCAGAAACAAGCACCGTCTCGGTGATGGTGTGCAGCATTTTGACACAACCATCTTGGGAGATACTTCTTTGACGCAACTGATTCGACGCTGACCTATTTGACCGAGGACGTTTTATTGTTTTCTCCCATTTTAATCTTTGTATCGTTCTCTATCTAGCATTCTCTGTCTCTCTTTTTCTGATCTTTCTCTCAGATTTTCTCTTTTTTTCTCTCTCTTTCTCTTTACGTGTGTGTGCATCTTTCTCTCTAAGCGAAAGCTCTTTATGATAATGATGGCCAATTAACAAATTGCAATGCATCTCTCAGTTTCTCTTCTTCTCTCTCCTTGCTCCTCTCTTTCTCCTTCTCCCTTACTTCTTCTCCTTCTCCTGCACTTCTGCCTCTCTCCATCTTCCTCTCTCTTTTGCCCTCTCCCCTCTCCCCTCTAGCATCTTCTTTGTGTCTTACTTCTCCTCCTCTCTCTATCTCTACTTTTCTGTCTCTTTCTCTGCGTTTATGCCTATGACCGTATTTCTATACATGTCCTAGAGGAGAGCAGGAAGTTTGTATGAGAATCCTCATCAACCTATAAATTGTAAGCCTTCTCTCTCACTCACTCTCTTTCTCTCTCACTCACTCTCTTTCTCTCTCACTCACTCTGTTTCTCAATCTATCCGTATATGTGTATCGCTGCGCAGGCGCGCATGTGTCTGTCTTCAACGAGTATGTCACTAAAGAATGTTGAATATCCAGCCGGTCTAACCAAACCATTAGCGTCGAGGCAGCTGCAGCAAATCGTTCCATTTTTGTCGGTCCTCTCGCACTTGAGTCAGAAAAATATCGTGGATAAAGCAACTGGAGGGAAACAAAAGCCCCAATTGAAAATTGTGCGGGATTTGAACGCAGAGCATTAAGTACCATGAACTTCGAAACACATCCGTTTAGAAGTTCAACCGATTCAACTAATCAACCGATTCAACTAATCAACCGATTCAACTAACCAAGAGCATTTGTCGCCTTGAAATTATGAAATTCATAATATATCGATCTTCAGTTGTAGTATAATAATATGATTGTACAGAATTCAGCAAAGATAAAAAGCAAATTCTAAACAAGACGAAAAGAAAATTTAAAACTGGCAGGATTTGAACGCGGAACGTAAAGTGCTACTGCACACTTTATGTTAATGGCCTAACGTTTTAGGTAATCATCAGTAGTTGTCGCCTAGAATTTATAATCTTATCATTTATCGATGTGCGAATTTAGTGTAATAAAGTAACAGCAGAGAATTCATCAGCAATGAGATATGGTGACACAGATATAAACATAATTGGAGTGAAAAAGTGTATGGGTTCGCATGGGATCGAGTGACACATATTTGACTTTGGTTACGAAGAAGAACAAACCTATGATTTTTTTTAACGATAATAACAGGAGGTTCCTTTTTGCTGATCGCTGATATACGAATCTTCGAAGACGCACTTGAGATTATTTCAAGTGATGTCTTAAAATGTATGTACGGGAAAACTGTAAACCAATTAGAGCGGGGTTCGTTATACTCTATCTGGTGATACACGGTGCACTACTATTAATATTACACGAGACTTAACCCTCTATATCAAAGTCTCACTGTGAACTGCTTGCCAACTTCAGGCAGCCATGTTTTACGGTTCACACTAAAATGTAACGTTAATTTGAGTTATCCATACACAAACACACACACACTATATGTATATACATGTCTATACATACACACACACATATACATACTCAACACACACATGCACACATACTCATATGTGCACGCACATATATACATGCACACACAGACGCACAAATAAATGTTTATGCATGTATGTATGTACATGAGTATGTATATCTATATATATATATATACATATATATATATATATATATATA
>NC_069007.1:15436916-15439462 GCF_001194135.2 Octopus bimaculoides
ATATATATATATACATAACTCGAAAGAAGACGGAAATAAGAACAATTGAGGTTTCTGGGTGAGGATTGGAACTGCTCGTCTAAAACAAAGCAGCAAGACCGTAAACATTAATAATAATAATAATAATAATAATAATAATAATAATAATAATAATAATAATAATAATGATGATGATGATGATGATGATGATGATGACGACGACGATGACGACGATGATGATAACCATGATGATGATGATGATGATAACACGAAAGGATGGGTGAACGCTGAGTAAACTATATTTAAATGAAGCACATTCCTGCGTTTTGTTTTTAAACAATTAAAACAAAATAAAAATCGTTCTTTCGATAAAACAGAGGCTTTGATTGCTGTGAATTCAACATGTAAGAAAGAAAATACATTAAATAAAATAGAGATAATGTGTGAAGAATAACAGAAAGACACAAATTCGAGAATATATGTTTAAATTGATGAAGAAAATAAGGAAGTGTTAATGTATTCGAAAAGTTATTTTGAAACGGTGAGAGCATTAATGCTAAATCTACTACTACTACTACTACTAAAACTACTACTACTACTACTGGTGGTGGTGGTGCTGCTGCTACTGTCACTACTGCTGCTGCTGCTGCTGCTGCTGCTACACAGAAATACAGAAACACACACAGAAACACAGAAACACACACACATATATACCTACGTGGCATATAATATATATTCTTTTGCTATGATCATCTGGCGAATTTAATAATATATGGTACACGGTTATGAAACTCCAAAAGTATCCTGTATATCAGTAACTACTAAATTTTGCCTTGGGAACAGATTCTCGAAGCAATTAAGAAGCATTTCCTAATTTGTACTATTTGTTAAGTTCTCACAAGTCGTCCGTTGTTTTAAACAAACTCAATGCCATGTTATACCTATAAAATTTTCTAAAGCCTAATCAGAACAGCAATACTTCCTCGTGAAAATAACCTGAGCTACAGTAAGTACGACCACTCGAAGGTACCGAACAGTCTGGCGATCCTCATAATGTCCATTTTTGACAGATATGCGTGGTTACTTCGGGAATCAACACGGATATCAGATAGGAAAATCTGATTTTCAATTTATTGAGATACCAATATATGCACATCGTGGTTTATGAATTTATACGCATTTTTACATACGTGCCTTTATAAGCGTATATATATATATATATATATCCGAATAGTTACCGTAGCGTACATACCATTTATTTGCCTCATATATATATATATATATATATATGACATGGCAAATATCGTATTTCTCCTTAGATTGAAAAATGATCAATGTACTTAATCGATTTTCGAACCTTATTGGGTTCTCATCACTAGTGTGTATATCACCTGTATCCATACGTATTTGTGTCTATGAGAACACAATCGCATGCGCGCTCGTATTTGCATGTGTGTATTAACTTCCATACATATATACGCATGAGCGCATTGTTACATTAATAAAGGTATCAGCATGTATATTTGTGACATCTATGCGCGGAGTTATTGTCGGCCTTTGATTATATAAGCTGGACTCTTATCCCTATATAATGCAAAGTATTACATATATTCGTGTGTATATCTGTTCCCATATACATACATACATATATATATATATATATATATATATATATATATATATATATATATACAGTCGCGAATGTGCAAATATATGTCTGTGAAGAAACATACGTATACTAAGTCACTGAAGACTGCATGTATGTACACTATATGTTACAATAAATTTACATTATATATACACATGCAACATTAATACACATCTACAACTAAGGAGCTAAACATTACGTAGAACTCATATCTGAGTCAAGGGGTTTTCCTGTAAATCAAGCCATCGAATTTGAAAGATTTTATCCTATTTTCCTGTATATATATCTAAATTATCGCATCTGTACCTAACGTATATGATTACATGAAACTTAACAATATTAATAAAGTCTCAACTAATTTCTGAAACTAAACATTAGCAATTTAAAAGGACTGTAATTACCTTATATTGAAATTAGGACAATCTTGAAACCTAACTGATTTCAACAGATATTTGAGCACAAACCCCGGAATATGTTCTATTTGTAAAATTTCAGGCACCTGTGCTCCTACACAAATCTAACTCCAATCTTTTGTTTCCGCATGCATATTCGATGAAAGCCATAAAATAACATACAAATATAAAATGATTTCTCATGTTTAATGTAACTAAGTTAATAGCCGCCAACCAACTGGTTCCGATATAGCTTTTACTATCAAACAAATTCTTCTGTCTGTTCCATTCTATAAATATTTGAATGATTCCTCTCCTTTTCTTGAATCTGTCTATTATTATTTTATCAGGCCTTTCTTCATAAAAACTCTATTTACGGTCATCTAATATCACTATCTTTCTAGATATGCTTATATAACTCACAATTAAGTTGCACCTTCTTTTCACCATTAATTACTCTACACAAAAATAAAGAAAAAAATTGGAACCTGCAAAAGAGGAGACCCCGCCTTCTGTCGCAGTATGTA
>NC_069007.1:15442645-15443025 GCF_001194135.2 Octopus bimaculoides
ATTATTAAGTATCTTATAACAGCAATGCCTGGAAAAATCATGGATTACATCGAAAAATGCGAGCATGAAAAGTAATATTCTTAAGACTATGAACCAGGGAAAGTACAGGGTAAGTTAATACACCTGTAAAAGTATAGGACAAACTATTACTAGTAAAGTAAAGAATAAGAAATTTAAAATATTGTTGCTAAAATAGAAATTTGAATAGTAAAACTTATTTTATTATAGTTTACAAATTACACTATACGTATTTAAGTAGAATTTGGCTAATTTACAACTTTAGATACAGAAAAAAGTGACTAATTAGACAAACTTACAAATTAGTTGAACAGTTTGTGCAATACATTTAGAAGATGAGAATTGTAAAGAGTGATAAATTA
>NC_069007.1:15444087-15444704 GCF_001194135.2 Octopus bimaculoides
ATATATATACATATATATGTATATATATATATGCTTATATACACGCATATAAATATATTTTTGTATAAAAGTATATATACATATGTATGTATACATATATAGAAGTATATACATTTGGATTGCTCTGACGTTTATACACGTTAATGATTTTCACTGAGACTAAATGTGTTCGTTCCTTGTATGGTTTCTCGTATGATTGCGAGAAATCCTACAAAATGGCCAAGCAATTACAGCAGTTCAAATGGTTGGGGCAGTGGAGGTGATGACTGACTGACGTTGTATTTAACCTCAAATAAGTATCTCTGTATATGTGCGTGTGTACAAATACATGTATGTATGCAAGTATGTATGTATATACATACAAAGAGAGAAAGAGACAGACAGAGAGATCTAGATAGATAGGCAGACAGATAGATAGATAGATAGATAGATAGATAGATAGATACATAGATAGATACATAGATTGATACGTAGATAGATAGGTGGATAGGCATACACATAGACACCTTGAAAGAGAAACAGGTAGATAGCCATGTAGATGGCTATATAAATATACATATGCATATAACTTCTTATAAGTACATACATACATATATATATATATATATATATATATA
>NC_069007.1:15445061-15450542 GCF_001194135.2 Octopus bimaculoides
AATATACATATGCATATAACTTCTTATAAGTACATACATACATATATATATATATATGCATACAACTCTGTAGCTATTCTTGTCTTTTTAACTGCAAGACCTTTACAAATAAAATACAGAAAATAGATTTCTCCTGACGATATACAGATTTAATCTAGTACGATTGTTATTAACCTGAAATTTCAGAATCTTACCTCCACATAATGCATCGCTTGTATTTACATTATTTTCATGGCTGAAACAATTAAGGTAACATTTATAATATTTCAAAAGGAAAACACAGGAAAAATTCACATATTTTTCAAAAGATGTGCAATATGCTGGTGGTATGCTTTCCAAACACCTGGTTTTCGGTTCAATTCTGCTAAGAGGCATCTTAGTTCCATGTCTATCTCTATAGGCTCGGGCCAATAAAAACATTGTCCCTTTGCTGGATTCTGTCCTTTCGCTAGAAAATGGTTCTCTCTATATATGCCTGAATGAACGAGTGAATATAAGTATGCGTGTATATGTGTGCGTATATGCACGTGTGTGCACGTGTGTAAGAATGTGTATAAATATATATATAGATATATGTGTGTGCATGTACGTGTGTATGTATGTGTCTGATTGAGTGTGTGTGTATTTTCTTGTATCACCCATGCTTGTCAACCGCTTTTGGTTTCTGTACCTTCCCATCAAATATCGATTTAACCAAAGCGATCAAATGAAAGAGCCCCAATCGAAACAAATTTAAAAGAGAGTTCTAGCATGGTCGCTGGTCAATGACTGAAACAGGAAAAGCTATGCAATGGGTTGTTTAACAGAAATATTACTAAGACGGCGAGGTAGCAAAATTGTTAGCCATATGGAGGAAATGCTTAGCTGCATTTTCGCCGGTCGTTATATTCTGACTTCAAATTCCACCGAGGTCGAGTTTACCTCTCATCCTTTCGGGTTCGATAAATTAAGTACCACTTGAGTACTGGAGTCGATCCCGTGCCTATAGTAGAAAGGATTATTATCACCATTATTATCAGTAGTAGTAGTAGTAGTAGTAGTGGTAGTAGTATTATCATTTCTTTTACCATGACTTGCGATCCCGGTACATTTATTCAGTATCCAGCATCGGGGGAATGTAAACTGAGTCAGAGACGATGTTTCGCCGGACGTTTCTGGTCACAAGAAAAGCGGATATCTTTAGAAATAAGATGCTTGGCCGTATACTTAGCTCGTTCATGTTTGTTGGTAACTTGTTCGGAATCTAGCCAAGGATACCAATTACAATTGGCAAAGATGTAATTTGTGTTTTCCGCATTCTTAAAATTTCAAATTAATGCAGCGAATAATTATCAACGACCTCCTACTCGTTCACCATTATTATTAACGTTGTTGTTGTTGTTGTGGTTGCTGTGCTTTTTATTATTATTATTATCTTTATTATTGACGACGCATAGCCTGCTGGTTACGGTATCGTAATCACGATCGCGAGATTGTGGTTTCAATTCCTGGGAAAGATTTGTGCGTTGGGTTCTTGAGCCAAAACACTTCATCTTACGTTACTCTGCGATCATTCCAGCGTCTGACGCGTAGTACAGCGTGCACCTGTTCAGAAAACATCGATCTGATTACAGGTTGTTCGGAAAATGCTGAACACGCACACGTCGTCTTGACGGGAGACCACATTGTTATAATTATTATTATAAATATTATGTTGCTTTTTGTCTTCTTTCTTCAAATTTTCTTCCATTTCTCGCCGAGTGTTTTCCGTACAGTACAACGTATTTCGTTTGACCCTACATAACGTCTGACCCTACCTTGCACCCTTTCCGTAAATTCAATGCCGCCTTTTAATTTTGTTTTTCCTTGTATTACTAAATATTGATTTCTGCTATAGGCACAGAGCCAGGAATGTCGGGGCACCGGAGGACTTGTCGATTACATCTAGCTCAGTGTTCAACTGGTTCTTGTTTTATCGAGACCGTAAGAATGAAAAGCAAAGTCAACGACGGCTGGATTTGAATTCAGGATATAAAGATGGACGAAATGCTGATAAGCATTTTGCCCGGCGTGCTCATGATTCTGCCAGCTCATCGCATTTGCATTACCAAATATTCATTTCAAATTTTAGCATGAGAGCAGTAATCTCGAGGGAAGAATTAAGTCGACTACATCGATCCTCGGGGTTCAACTCGTACTTATTTTATCGACCCCGAAATGACAAAAGGAAAAGTTGACTTCTGTGGAATTTGATCACAGGTCATAATCATGGATGCCGATACGCATTCTGTCCGGCGTACTAAATATTCTGCCAGCTCACTACATCTGCATTACCAAATATAAACCCCCATTTCACGATTCTGATTTTGAGGATAATTAGTGGCTATATCTAGGAGACTATATGCCAATTAAATGCCGTGGTATTGGTTCATTGGATTTATAAACAGTTGCTACAATATTCTCAATATTCTCATAGCCAGCCTCAATACGATTCCTAATAGCAAAATAGCATCCATTCTTTAAATGTATTTTAAAAAAAATCCTTCTAAAAATTATTTAGAAAATGAATGCATTTTAAAATTATAAAAACATATTTTCATTTCTTTATTAATTCCTGTTTTTTTTTATTATTTTGTTGCAGTTGCTGCCGTTGTTTTTGTTGCTGTTATTGTTGTTGTTGTTGTTGCTCTTCTTCTTCTTCTTCTTCTTCTTCTTCTTCTTCTTCTTCTTCTTCTTCTTCTTCTTCTTCTTCTTCTTCTTCTTCTTCTTCTTCTTCTCATTATTATTATTATTATTATTATTATTATTATTATTATTATTATTATTATTATTATTATTATTATTGTTGTTGTTGCTATTATTATCATTATTATTATTATTATTATTATTATTATTATTATTATTATTATTATTATTATTAGCGATATTATTAGTTGTTATTATGACTGTTGTTGATATTGTTATTATTAATTTTTACAATCATCGTCATCATCGTCATTATCATTATTATTATTATTATTATTATTATTATTATTATTATTATTATTATTATTATTATTATTATTATTATTATCATTGATGTTGTTGTTGTTACTGTGGGAAGGAGCAACTATTATTATCAGTATCATCATAATCATCATTATTATTACTATCATCATTATTATTATTATTGTTATTATTATTATTATTATTATTATTATTATTATTATTATTATTATTATTATTATGATTGGAAGAACAATGCAGTGATTGTACAACACATTTGATTTTTCAATGCACAGTAATTAAAGCTAGGGCAAGACTACACAATCAACTGTAGAAATCTTAATAATTAATACAAGCCGGGTTAATACTGAAGAGATTTCACCTATTACTGTGTTTTAATATTGTACGAACAGTTGGAAATAATTTAGTGCTTTTCACAATATTCTCCAAAATAATGAGTAGCTTTACGAGGTCTGAACAAAACGTATCGGGTCTGTTGCTATGGTAACAGAGCTAAAGTAAGCAAAGTGACGCTGATTCTCAAAGACTGACCTTGAACTCTCTCATGGATGCACACTAAGTTATAACATTCTTGCTCACTTATGTTGCTTCTAGCAATGCTTGAAGTAAAGTATATAGAATGTGGTCGTCTCAAGAAAGAAGATCAGGTTTGAGCTGTGTAGGATCTCATTGATTGTGTTAACAAAGACGAATATTTTGAAAACTGTCATGAGAGATGACGAATCGTTTGTGTGTGGCTATGACCCCGAAACGAAGGCTCAATCTTTGCAGAGGAAGGCCCTGAACAATATTACAAGACCCTCAGCAAGAATACGGCGAAGCAGCTGCTCCCTATCCACACCCAAATTTCCAGGAATGCTGAAACAAGAATTTTCTAAATATGATAAATAATTCTTTCTACTACAGGCACAGGGCCAGAAATTTTGAAGTAGGGGACTAGTCGATTAAATCGACCCCAATGTTTTACTGGTTCTTATTTTACAGACACCGAAAGGATGAAAGGCAAAAGTCGACCTCGGCGAAATTTGAACTCAGAACGTAGCGACGAGCGAAGTAACGCCAAGCATTTCGTCCAGCGGGCTAACGATTTTGCTAGCTTGCCGCCTTTGAAAACTGTAAATGATTAGGATGAGGATGAAGGGGAGGCGGAGGAAAGGAAAAAGCAGGTGGACAAGATGAAAAGGTTGTAGAACCAGATGAATGAGGAGGAGGAGAATATCAAGATGATGATGATGATGATGATGATGATGATGATGATGATGATGATGATGATGGTGATGGAGATGATGATGATGATGATGATGATGATGATGATGATGATGATGATGATGGTGATGGAGATGATGATGATGGTGATGATGATGATGATGATGATGATGATGGTGATGGAGATGATGATGATGATGATGATGATGATGATGGCGATGATGGTGATGATAGAAGAGGTGTTAGTGATGGTGATAAAGGACGAGGAGAATTAGTAGCAGCAGAACAATAAAACCAGAAGAAACCTGTGAGAAGAAGGGGGGAAAAAAAGGGCCAGACGGAACAGGCGTTGGTGACGGCAATGATGATCGAGATCATGATGATGATGATGATGATGACGATAGCGGTGACGATGATGATTACGATGATAATGAAAGTATAATTTTCTTAACATGATTAATAGGTCTTCGTTACATAAAATATATTAATTAGAATTAATTAACTGGTAAAGGTGACAACAGTATTAGTCAATGACTAATATTATTTTAATCTTCTGTTATTTATTATTCGTATTATTAATGTTATAATGATTATAATCATCCTCATTATTATTATTATTATTATTATTATTATTATTATTATTATTATTATTATTATTATTATTATTAATATTGTTATTATTCACTTGGCAAGACCAGGAGACAACTTCGAACAACTTCAGAATGTAATCTGATATTATCAACGAATGAATGCTTCCAATGTTCTTGTTAGATGATAACTACATACAACTCATAGTCAAAAGTGTAAAGCAATGATCAAAATGTGTTGTTCATTGGGAAGGTCATTATGTTATAAATATTATGCACACATACACAGGTTCCATTTCACTTCTTTATTATTTGTCAAGCGGTTAAATATTTAACCCGTAAAATTTGAGAAACAAAAAAAAGATAGTGTCAATCTTTCATATTTGTTAATGTCCTTCTATCATTATTTGCGGCTTTCTCATCGATATGCCGTTGGGTAGACACAGCTTATCGTTTATCGACAAATTCATTTCTTTGACAAGCGAGCACCAGTTAAGAAATACACATTAACACCCACCGCGAAAGAAATGATGTAGCTTTAGGCCTAATTGAAAATAATAACAAAAATAATGAGGTCGGAGGAGTACTGGTGCTGCATTTAAATAAAGCATATTACTCTACCTCTGGTATTTGAGTACTCTTTTTTCCACCTTGTTGCACATTCTATGTGCTTACTCCTGTATATATATATATATATATATAT
>NC_069007.1:15451698-15452826 GCF_001194135.2 Octopus bimaculoides
TATATATATATATATATACATAAATGTATCTATATATGCATATCATATATTTTGTATTAGATACGTGTGGTGTGTGTGTATCTATCTGCTTATCTATCTACATCTCTCTCTCTCTCTCTTTAACCCCCACACACCCATATATATGTTTATACATATATATGTATATATATATATATTTATATGTATATAATTATATATATATATATATATGCATATACGTATATATATACATATATATAACTATATATATTAGCGCGAAGCAATGATGAAGAATAAGCAAATTTATTTGTTAGTAAAAATATGTTTGTGATATATTTTAACTTCTAAAGTGAAATTCACTGCAGCTATGGTGGAGAATTGTAGTCTCTCTTATGGTTTATCTATGGTAAAATGTGTAATAACACCGTGTATAAAATATGTGACAAACGTAGTTTAACTAACCAAAAGTTCGTTAATTGCTAATCAATTCTTGGCTCTTATGCTGCTGTATTTATTCTGACCAGGCGGTCCTTTAGTGCGAATTTGAATCACTCCATAGATATATCTATTTGGCGCTGCCTATTGAGTAAAGCGAAAGAGCGAACCACACGCAGGAAGGAAACATTGGTTGTTTATGGGGTCATTAAAGAAGGAAAATAAAGATGATGCGGTGAGGGAAGAAGAAGAAGAAGAAGAAGAAGAAGAAGAAGAAGAAGAAGAAGAAGAAGAAAAGGAGGAGGAAGAAGAAGAATGAGGAGAAGAATGAGAAGAAGAATGAGGATGAAGGATGAAGAAAGGGAAGAAGAAGATTGAGGAGGAGGGAAGAAGAAAGTGAAGAAGAAGAAGAAGAAGAAGAAGAAGAAGAAGAAGAAGAAGAAGAAGAAGAAGAAGAAGAAGAACAAGAACAAGAACAAGAAGAAGAACAAGAAGAACAAGAACAAGAAGAAAAAGAAGAACAAGAAGAAGAAAAAGAAGAAAGTGAAGAAGAAGAAAGTGAAGAAGAAGAAGATATGACAGCCGACGGTAATGAACATGAGAAGTAATGATCAGGAGGTGGATTTGAACAAGGGAAAAGCGAAAGATGAAGAGGAGGAGGAGGAGGAGGAGGAGGAGAGGAGAAGGAGAAGCCGGAGGAGGGGAGAGGAGAAG
>NC_069007.1:15453804-15456108 GCF_001194135.2 Octopus bimaculoides
AAAGTCGACCTCGGCGGAATTTGAACTCAGAACGCAGTGGCAGACGAAATACCGCTAAGCATTTCGCTCGCTGCCTCATAATAATAATAATAATAATAATAATAATAATAATAATAATAATAATAATAATAATAATAATAATATTCAAGACGGATGAAAAATAATTACAGGGAAAATGGCAAAAGCAAGTGAGAAGTAAACGAGGTACCCAAGACTGAGAAAATGGAAAAGTTCTTGAAGATATGGAGCAGCAAAATAGAATATAATGCTGAAGCTCACTGGTTAGAAACTGGGAAAGTGAGAATGGATGAAATTGAAGAGCAGAAATGGGAGACAATAGGAGTAGAATAGCTGTGTTCTTAGGAGGTCTCACAAAAGGAGAACCCCAGGACTGGACCAGATCCCTAACTTCTAGCTAAATTGTTTTACAGAAGTACACCAAAATAATAATAATAATAATAATAATAATAATAATAATAATAATAATAATAATAACAATAATAATAATAATAATAACAGCGATGATGATGATTAGAATCTTTGACGATGCATTAAAACGCCTGCTACAAGAAAAGTTTGGTAAATGATTTCCAATGATTTTGATCGCCCAGCCTCACACTGCCTTCATAAATATAGTTTCGGAGGTTGAGAATGTAAGCATGTATGAAGAATTAAATGCAAAAAAACAGAAACGTGAATGAACGAAGAAAATATGGTTACATTGTCCAGGTGATAGATATAAAGATACGCGGGTGTATATATATCTACATACATAGATAGATGTTTATATGTGCTTCCATCTCATCATCTTATTATACATATATGTATATATATATATATATACACGTAGAGAGAGAGAGAGGGAGAGAAATACAGAGAGAGAAAGAGAGAGGGAGAGAATGATGTATATGTTTGAGCCTATGCATATATATGCATATAGATATGTATGTGTGCATGTGTGCGTAGACATGCACACACATATACATAGATAGTAGAGTGTACACACACACACTTATCTATCTTGATCTATCTATCTACCTACCTATAATTATCTACATACTTATACACATACACGCATTCACACACAGACACACGCACATATAGTGTTATAGATATAGCTATATATATTAGAAAAGTGTGTATGTGCAGAAATATACATAAAAACATGCATGCATGCATGCATACATACATACATACATACATACATACATAAATACCTATGTACATCTTTGGAGATGTGTGTTTGGAAGTATATATATATATATATATATATATATATATATATATATGTATATATATAAGTACGTAAATAAATGATTCACATACAATAAAAATGATTCGCAAAGATAAAAAAAAACGTAGAAAGTTGAGCGCTAAAAAAAAAACATTATTTCATCTAAGATAAAATGGCGCATAATATGATTTGGTGCCGGCTTTTATTTGAGTAATTGATGTCGTTGTTTTTATTTTGATGTTTGTCGTTTATTTTAACTTTTACGTTCAGTATTATTTATTCATTTTTTTTCACTCATCTATTTATTTATTTAGTTAGTTAGTTGTTTGTTTGCTTGCTTGTTTGTTTGTTTGTTTTGTTTGTTTGTTTGTTTCGGGTGCTGAATAAATAAGTATTCATTTGCCAAGACGGCTCTGCTGTGATGCACCTCTAAAAAAAACTATATCTGTGACTAATAGTTTGCCGATCGAAAGAGGGAAGGGGCGAGTTTATTCTAATACTAATAATGATAATGTCATAGACAAAAGAGATGATGATGAAGACGAAAAAGACCAAGAAGAAGTGCAGGAAGAAAGGAGAGAAAGAAGAAGCACATTGGTAACGGAAAGAATAAGAACACAATGAAAGAAAACGATGAGGACATGTATTATAACTAGGGTTTAGAAAGAGAAATAGAAATAATATATAAAACAGAAAGATGGGGAACATTAAAACATGCTCCATATTTCAGTAAATATTGTGTGTGTAGCTCAATTTAATTTTAATTTTTTTATAAATTGATTTTAATTGAGTTTTTACCTGTAATTTTGGATTTTGTCCCTAATATTATTATTATTATTATTATTATTATTATTATTATTATTATTGATAGACCGTTGACCAAACATCATTCAATTTTTTTTTCTCCGTGTTTTTCTCCTTGTTTTCTCCGTATTCTTTCTGTTGAAGAGCGTAGCTCGAAACGTTAAAGACTTTCCGTATTCCCGAGCGTCAAACTAATACATCCTTCTGTTGTTTACACCACCTGTCCTCGTCTGTTGTTGCTTTTTTTCGTACATTCTCCCATATAT
>NC_069007.1:15456506-15458887 GCF_001194135.2 Octopus bimaculoides
TATATATATATAAATGTACTTTATATATATATACATATGTATGTGCGAGCGCATGTATGAATGTGTGTATGTACCGCTATATATTTATTACCAGAGTGGTTTTCTTCCAGACTCAGATTAGCATCTTCGAAGATCTGTGTTCGCATTATTTATGCACAATTTTGAGCTAGCTTGATCCATCTTTTCATTATAATGCATAAGTGAATCATACGGAATAATTAAAAGAATGACATTTTAAATTCAAAGTATGAACATCAACTGTACAATGCTTCAGGTGTCATAAACACAATTAATGACATTAATTGGCGCTGACTTAAAATTTTGTTTTTAAATTGTTTCAACATACCACAGGTGCATGGGCGTAATTCTTAGCTAGATTTTCACAGAAAAGATGAATGCCAAATTTTTCAGTATAAACAAAAACTCAGGAACAATACACCAGAAAAACATAGAATGCAGTTTCAAAAATGAAAAAGACGTCTTACCGAGGTAATGTTCCGTTAAACGACAATGTCATATTGCGTATACGAAAAAGAAGAAAAAATCCTAAAAGTCTACAATTTCGAGATGAATCTAAACAGGAAACCATATTCCCATATTCATATAAGAGTTCTGCTGTTGTTGCTGCATACAGAGATACCATGGAAGACACCCGTCCGTCTGAATGAAGTGAATCACTAACCGACATGTTGTAGCCTTTACAACACAGGCTGTACCAATCAATGGTGACGAGACATACTCCTAACGTGGATATATATATATATATATGTGTGTGTGTGTGTGTGTATGTGTGTGTGTGTGTGTGTGTGTGTGTGTGTAAGATAGGGATATAATCATTTTATGATTATATCAGTGGCCTAGCACTTAAAAATTACCATAAAGGTAAAATTAATAATTTTACGTATATAATTATAAAGGTATAATTATATTTAAGGGCTACTGGAAATGATCATAGCCAATGGTAGAAATAGGTGTCAATTACCTACAATGAACTCTACAATTTGTTCCCTATGTTCAACCACATGTACGAACGAAAAGGAATGACCAAGAAAATACAAAAAAATATAGGATAATTCTATAACTCGTTATTTCACGCTCTGCAAAAATTTGCTTTGCAATCTTCAATAGAATATACCATTAATATATAAATGAGAAAATAGATAGATAGATATATAGATAGATAGATAGAAAGAAAGAGAGAGAGAGAGAGAAAGTGAGAGAGGGAGAGAGAGAGAGAGAGAGAGAAAGAGAGAGAGAGAAAGAGAGAGAGATAGATAGAATAAATCCAAAATAAACGAAGAACAAACAGAAGAGCAAAACAGCGACGCGCGGACGTGGTACATGCAAAGTAATAGCAGACTCTCAGGTAATGAAGGAAAGATGGTTTTACTTTTCGAGCAAAGTCCTGCTTCATAAACGGTAGATAGAGGGAAAGTCCAAAAGAAAAGGCAGATAGAGGAAAAAATCGACAACTATTCACATATGGTTACATTTTGAAAATATATATATATATATGTTGCCATCAGGCTGGGGCACCACCGTTGACTGTGCTGCACCATTATTTGAAACCTTCTCTGATATGTGGTATTTGTGAATGAGAGAGTTTGACGTTACTGCCCTCATCTAGGTATCCTGTCGTGATACCGTAGGCTCATCTGGAACTCTTGACAGGAGGAGATAGTTTTGTTTGAAGACACCTACATCCACACTATGCAGGTCTCTCATGCATTTTGGAAGTATATTGAAGGGCTGTCGCAGTATCTGGTCCTGTATTTTGATGGGCTGATGCTGGGACCTTTAGCACTATGCAGTTGCGCCCCTTTCTACTGTTTATATAACTTTCACTGCCAAAGTTTGGTACAAGTCCTTCCAAGATTTAACAGATGTGTATCACTTCATATCTTTCCTGCTTTCATTGTAGGGAGAAGAATTTTAATTCTTTCAGTCGTTCCCAGTAGCTGATACTTTGCATTGAGATGATTTTCTTAGTGTAGTTTCGTTTTCCGCTGTTAATATTATATTGTGTGGTGACCACAGTAGGGCGCATGGCTTAGAAGTTAGGTAATTACGCTCACCTTCGCTAGATCATGATTTCAATTCCTAAATCGGGTGGTACCTTGTGAATTGTTTTCATGAGCAAAACACTTCATCTCAGCGATAATTTCGACACCTGAGGCATAGAAGAGAACGCACCTGTTCAGAAAACGTTGATTTCATAGAGTAAGCTTATGAGCGGCACAAACATTTATTTGCAATAAACACACCGTATGTGCTATTCGTTCGGGAGAAACTGAATGCTGTAATATCGTTTTCTAGGGGAGGTTCCATACACAGTTACATATATATACATATATATATATATATATATATATATATATATA
>NC_069007.1:15459380-15460026 GCF_001194135.2 Octopus bimaculoides
CTAGATCATGATTTCAATTCCTAAATCGGGTGGTACCTTGTGAATTGTTTTCATGAGCAAAACACTTCATCTCAGCGATAATTTCGACACCTGAGGCATAGAAGAGAACGCACCTGTTCAGAAAACGTTGATTTCATAGAGTAAGCTTATGAGCGGCACAAACATTTATTTGCAATAAACACACCGTATGTGCTATTCGTTCGGGAGAAACTGAATGCTGTAATATCGTTTTCTAGGGGAGGTTCCATACACAGTTACATATATATACATATATATATGTATGTATGTATGAAATAGTTTGGAGCTTTAATCACCGGTGTGAGCTGTAATGTACGTTTATAGGAAATATATATAAGAAACCAATGAAATCAGTGTTTGAAGCAATGGTTATATAGGGTTGCTTCAGAGATACTTTACTGTCGTTCTAGTCATTTTAATTGGGCATATAGTACGCTTAAAGACCATAATTGCTTTTTAGAAATGTGCAATATTTAATATTGATAACACTCATATATCTTGCATATTAACACAGATATTCATATTTATATCACGTATATACAAATGTATGTCTCTGTACAAGCACACACTGACATACATACTTCTATGATTGTATGGATATACATTACATATATATATAAATATATAT
>NC_069007.1:15460036-15460517 GCF_001194135.2 Octopus bimaculoides
TATATATATATATATACATATATATATATATATATGTGTGTGTATATCAATTTTAGTATCCACTCATGCTATCTTTACACCAAACCGCTGTCTCGATGCCACTCTCTTTCTCTCTCACACCATCTCACATTGCATCTTAATTCTATCTCTATGTTGAGAGAAAGGAATACAAATATTTAACACCCCAAGCAGTGTATAACAGCAATTGCTTGCATAGATTTTCTTAGAATAATTTATCTTCTGGTGATTGCAGTGAGAAAATGTGATGAGTGACATAAACAAATAGACTCGCTACACGTATATCTGTACACATTCGAGTGCAAACACACAACGTTATTACGTATACACCTCTATATACACATATTCATGGAAATATGTACCTTAACTTCTATCTTCTTCTCTCTTCATATATATATGTGTGTGCGTGTGTGTGTGTGCATGTGTTTGTCAGTATATGTCAGTATATATATCTATAGATGTA
>NC_069007.1:15460617-15462661 GCF_001194135.2 Octopus bimaculoides
ATACATACATATATATATATATATACGTGTGTGTATGCATGTGTGTATGTGTGTATTCATTTTTGTGAATGTGCGCATAATGCTATTCATATTAGGTGTACATTAGTCTCTGTACCCATAAGATTATTCACTCTCACAGCGAAAACCTCTTACACACACACTGGCACACACATAGACCTACCAACCGAAATAGATCGATCCATTCGCTCATCCATCCGTACATACATAAATACATAAATACACGTTGTTAAAACCGGAATATCAATATATAAGGTGAAATGCAAGCTGAGCTTCTGTCATCCTGATTTCTCATTTCAATTCTTTATTTCTATTTGCTAAGTATTGGGTTATAAAGAACTTTACAGATCCTACCTTTATATGTATACATTTAAATGGATCTATCTATCTATCTATCTATCTATCTATCTATCTATCTATCTATCTATCTATCTATCTGTCTCTCTGTCTGACTCTTTGTCTGCCTGCCTGCTTGTCTGTCTGCTTCTCCATCAGTCTGTTGTCTACATGCATCTGTGTGTTTCTCTCGCTCTCTCTCACTTCTCTCTCTCTCTCTCTCTCTCTCCTTCACTTCTCTCTCTCACTTCTCTCTCTCTCTCTCTCTCTCTCTATCTATCTATCTATCTATCTATCTATCTATCTATCTATCTCTTTATCTTTTATCATTTACCTTTCACTTTTTTCCGTCATTAGAATGTGGCCATACTTAGGCAACGCCTTCAAGACGTTTTAGTTGAATGTATCAATCTCAGGACATATTCTAACCATACCTTTTGCCGAACCGCTAAGTTACGGAGAAGCAGACACACCAAGTTGTATATATAAATATTTACAGGGATTGGACAAAATAATGGAAACACCTAGCATCGTAGCATAATAATACTGAATTATATCCGGAAGAGGACCAAAACTTGTTTATGTTTATGAGTTTTGTTTTATTATTAGTGTTGCTTAATATGTTTTGCTAAAATTGCTGTTTCTTTTCAGATATCACCAGAAAAAAGGTAATAAAACTTCATAAAAATGACAGATCTATCGAACTTTCAAAGAGGTCAAATTGTTGGTATTCGTAGGGCAGGTGCTAGCGTAACGAAAACAGCTGAAATGCTTGGTGTATCAAGAAGAACTGTCTCGAAAGTAATGACAGCTTTTGAGAAAGAGGGAAAATCTTCTCGTCGAAACAAAACTCAGGAAGAAAACCAAAACTTTCAGATAGGGACTGTTGGACTCGTACGCGAATTGTTAGAACGGATCACAAAAGTACGGCTTCCAAATTTACTGCTGAGCTCAATGACCACCTCGAGAACACAGTTTCCTCAAAAGCCGGTTTTCACGGGAGGGCTGCAATCAGAAAACGACTAATTTGTAAAACTAACTTTTCAAAGCGTTTAGAGTGGACTAAAAACCTACAGAATTGGTTCCTAGAACAGTGGAATAATGTTATTTTCTCAGACGAATCATCCTTTATTTCCGACCACCGGCCGAGTATACGTATGGAGACAGCCAAAAGGAGCATTTGACCCAGACTACCATCTTCCAACTATTAAACATAGAACAGGATCTGTGATGTTCTGAGGGGCTATATCTTGGGAATCCGTCGGCCTAAGGGTTTCCCGTCATGACAGTATTAATAATCAAGATGATTTAAGCATTTTATCGCATCAAATTCAACTTATGGTCGCGGAATTGTTTCCAGAGGGAAACGCAATTTTTCCGGATGACAATGCACAAATTCACACGGCTAAAGGTGTTACTGAATAGCACGAGGAAGATTCTAGTGAAATTGAGAGGCAGTGAAAGAAATTGATAGCCACATAGATAAACGGGTGTGTTAGGGTGGGTATTATTAGACGTGGGGATGCTTAAAAGGGATCATTACTTGAAAGCAAGTTTAAGAATGAAACACGAACATTACAACTCGTTAGTACGCCGCTTTGAGAGATATCTTAATCGTGTAATGAAATTAGAATTCACTTGCAAATGAAGATTCTCATATTCTTTCCTGTATATATTTAAGCATAAATCA